>NC_070590.1:22485235-22652735 GCF_027409825.1 Scomber japonicus | reverse complement strand
TCAGAATCATTACATTTACTTCATTATATTATACTGAGTTAGTTTTACTTAATTATTTAGCATCAACTTTAATATTTTAATATTCACTAACATATATTACATTCTATATTGGAATTAGTGTTGACACCAAGCATATTACCTATTATTACCTATGTTAATACTGTACACTTTATCTGTTACATACAATTATTTTAATAGTTGGGCTTACTATATTGGACTTGCTCAGAATGTATTAATATGAGGCACAATGCATCTTACAGCAAAGTCCAGTGAAGCAGGTGATTTTGACCCTGGACAGGTTAAATTGTGCATATGCTGAGGATGAAATGTGTAAATATGCAAGATTGATCCCCCTGCAATGCTTACTCAACCCCAAATTTTTCAAAAATGTTCAAAGAAAACATTGAGTTCAGACATTAAACATGTCCATGCATGCATCATTTCATACCTGTAATTTAAAAATGAAGCATGGATGGGACTCTGGGTCTTCCACTATCTTCACAACCCAGTACTTCTATTTGAGGCAAACATCCCTGTCTTCCAATTTACAATTCAAATACAAGTCATGAGCTAGACACATTATCAGCCACATCCCTAAATGAAACTAGCTTTGAGTGTTGTGAAACTGCTGTCTGAAGAAAAATATAAAAATACAAAAATGTATTAAGCTTGTTTCAAAACTCCCTGGTTTTTCAGTTTGTCTTTGATTTGTTTCAGATACAGCATCCAATTTCACAAAAAGTTTTTTACGGATCACAACAAAACTATTTTTTTAAGTGTAATAATGTAAAATAAGAGTATAAAGTACATTTCAAATCAAGACTTGAGGACACAAACAAAAACACATTAGCCCCTATGGACCGAAAAATAACACTCTTTTCTTTTATGGCCTGAGGCACATCAGCAACCCTGTTCCCCCAATTCTGGCACCCGACAGGCTGAAATGATTAAAGGTCTTAAGATGAATATACATGCTGCTGCTATTGTAAGTAGAGCATTTTAAAGGTGAGCAAGCAGAGTTTTATGGTTCATGTCACTGTATGTATAAGTGTGTGCAGAAGCGTATGTGAATATGCATAACAAACCAAACTACCGGAGATACGTGTGTGCTGCAGATCAGGGACTTAAATTTTTCACTCTGCCTGACATGCTTGCGTGTATGAAGTTGTGTGTGTATGCATATTTTCATGTCTTCTCCCATGCATATGATAGTAATCTGCAGAGACTGCCCTGAGACACGGAAAAGTTTCAATTTGAAACGCAACCACAACCGCAGTAATAAGAGTAAAGACTATTGTCTCACCTGCTATAAACCTGCTGCACTGCAACATAAACTCTTTCTATTCTATTGTTTGAATCTGTCTTGTGAGTTATCACGCTTTAAGATTATGTATTAAATTCCATTGTGTATAAAATTGCTACGAAAATTATATCAAAGAAAACTGCCATTTATAACATTACATGAGGGTTTTACACACTTTCTTCTACTACTGCTTCTGTATTGTTGCCAACCATCACTTTATACTAGCAGACATGTATATTTTAGACAGATTAAAAGCACAATCTGTCTTGATGTTAAAAATCAGAATGCAAAATTGCAACCACTGCTCAGATTAACTGACAGGTCTTTTAATTCATGGACAAACACTCAACATCAACTAAATGTAAACCTGTCATTATCTAATGTTGTAAAAGGTTTGCTTACATCAGTACTGCTCGTAAACATTCATATAAGACAGGTGTGGATTTTGGATTACAATTAGTTGCGAAGCATTCAAATGTGATTATCTTCAATTATCAATATATATAAAAACACTTTTCAAATTTATATGGAGAAAAAATACAGATTAGAGCTTTAGTTATACAAATAATGTATCTATATGTCAGACATATTTTAGTATATAGTTAATGAGAAGCTCAGAAATGTATACCAGAATATTATTTAGGTATATTCTTTTTAACATTTATGGACACAATATGCCCAATTTGATGCAATTTAACACAATGCTTTTGTTAATGTTCAGCTTTCATTGATCTATCCATTGAAAAGATGTTAATTCAACTTTATGATCCATTCTGAGACCTTAGTTTTTAGTGTTTAGAACAGAAGTGTGTGCACATTCATCTATCTATATCACAGTGAGAGGTTCACACTCTCAAGCGCATACAAAGTAATCCATATTTTCTTTCACATTAGCAGCCAAAAACCATCAATTTCAAACTTAAAAACTTCCCACCTTCCTGTGGGTTGAAATATTATACTCAATTGGCACCATCTTACATCTATAACTCAGCATTTTTCACTAGAGGCACTTAATTAGCTCAGTGACATTCAATTACGGAATTAAATAAAGACACATCCCCTGTGCCACCCAATGCGCAAATATCTTAACTTTGACTAAAGAAAAAGGTCAGTACCAAGTGCTCCAATCAGCAAAGAGGCATGCTGTCAAGGGATGAAAGGCTCAATAGAATTCACACTCTGTTTCATCTGATGCTCGTCCTCTGAGGATGCAGAGGGCAGGATTACTGTCCTCTAGAAAAGAAGGACTGAGGTCAATAGTTTTACCTTCCGCCCGCTTTGCTAATTAGTCCATGTGATTGAAGATGTAAGCCCATTTCTGTAATAGTAGGTTTGGAATTGTTCACATATTTCATTTTCTTGTAATAAAATAATATATTATGCACAGTCCTTCAGGTTTAGACACTACAGATATACGGCTGCATTGCATGACCTAGATAGTCAACACATACAGCCATGAGTAGGCTGTATTATTTCTAGAATAGCACAGTAGCTGACTAAGCTGCCAGTTTAGAGCACTTCACTCTCAGCTAGACTTCCTTTCTCTTCATCAAGGTAACAGTTTTTTTTTTGCATTAAACAAACTACTATATAAATGTACATAACTTTATGAAGGCCACTTTTGCAATTGATTAGAATGATGGTAAAATTGAGTGCAGGCCAAAACTAGATGGAGTTTTGGAGATGAAGTATATAGACAGCAGTGATATTGCTGGCCCTGTCCGTTGTTAAAGCATATTCATACCATTTAAAGAGAGTGTTGGAAAATGATAAATAGGACTGTGTTACATTACACAAGCTGATGTTTAGATGTGTCCTCACAGATACTGTATCTTGCATAGATTCTTAGGTTTAGTAAATTCTTCCACAAGAAAAGAGGTCTTCTTTGTGAATTTGTTGCCATAGTTGCCTGGTGAGATTATTTCTTAGTATGTAAGCAGTGTCAAGTTCACTTTATTGTGCTGCAAGAAATCAATTCCTGGAAGTGATAGGCTTATGAATGGCGTGAAAGTAAATTGTCAAAATATCCAAATAGTTCTGGATGGAAAATAAGCAGATAAAATAGGTAGTGCATGGGCCTGACATACAGGGAATTTAAAAGAGACATTGCCTGTGCATGTACATTTGTTTTAAATGCCATATTTGTATGCATCTGGTAAATGTAGCTTTCTATAAATAAGCGGTACGTCAGACTTGCAATTTTTCTGAAAGTGAGAGCAGGTTGTTTTATCATTTCTCACAGACTTGCAGCTGCACTCAGCATTGGTGACTCAGCATGCTTTTTGCTACTAAGGTGAAAAGTCACTTTCAAATAAGATGACGTAATAAAGAGAAAAGAGAGGCCAGGTTTTCAACACGAAGATGACCACACACAACAAGAGGTTTATAGTGCATTGAAAAAGGGTGTGTGCAGATGTTGCAAAACCTCATCATTCAGATTTTGAAGGTGATAGCTGGAGTAGTGATTCCAAGAATGTATTAAATAAACCAGCTCCTTTGACCTTAAAATCAGTTAGTACTGACATTAAGGTACTTCAAAACATTCTTGACACTGTTAAGGAAGCCTCAGAACAGCTGAATCTATTGCAAAGCCACCCTTGATGGCAGTTTACTGCAAGTAAAGTTTTACTGTTAATAAAATAAAATATATAAAACATACAAAGCCCTTGTGTCCCAACCAATTCTGAAACCAAACTTACATCCTGGATATTTGTTTGCACATATTTAGGGTGTCATATATACATTTATGGATTGTGAGCTTTAAATTGTTTAATGGGAACCAGTTTTCGAAGATCTGAGGAAGTCAAAAATATGCAGAAATGTCAGTAAAGGTATGCAAGGTTTTGTGTAACAGAAATATCTTGGCCTCCTTTTCTATAGGGCTCCTGTGGGCTTTTATCTTATCTGGTTCATGACCTGATGGCTCAATATAGCTGCCACCAGCACAGCACCAGCAACAGTATATTATACTATTCCAGCGACCAAGACTCAGCACATATTTTATAACCTGATGTTTATCCTGATAGACCAGAACACTACTGCATTGCCAAATAAATAGGTTGAGAGCTGAAACAAAGCAACGGCTCAGTGTTTCGCTCAAGGGCAATGTGACAGGAAACATGGGTGTTGATGAATAGACTACACTTTGCCTGGTGTGGAAACTGAGTCTTGACCACATGGCTGCACAAGCTGCATGAAACAAATATCAGAACTCACTAGCTGCATGCTGACCAATTTGGGAATGATAGATACAACTCCAGTGCTAAAAGCTGTGAAAGTGTAAGGTATTGAACATGATGATCATATAACACATAAAAAACTCAAAACTGAAGTGTTTTTGTACACTATTACAAGGGAACAGTTCTCGATCCAGCTAGCATGTATGCTCGGCAATTGTGGATGTCAAGACAATCTAATTTAGAGTATTTATTAAATGTTAGGTGGTGTCACAACACTACACTGTAGTGTACACATAAAAATGCTGTGTATCTGTTTGAATGAAAAGTCACAGTAGACCTACCTTTAGTGAGGGTTCCTGAGACCAATCTCTGCAGAGACTGGATTAATTTAAGCACCCCCTGTCTGCAGCGGCTGGCGCAGCCAGCCATCCTGAGATAGAGGTAGTGCAGACAGGGCAGAGAAAATGCTGTTTCCTTCAGTGTATCTCAAAAACGGTTTGAGCTTGATGACGTCCTTTCAGAGGATATTACTGTAGTCCAGGTGGTGATCCTTATTGCAAATCTGCCTCAGTAGTTTTTGTAGACATCTCATGGTCTTTTATCAGGATCCTTGTGAAGAAAAAGGTAAGAACTGAGATGAATAATTAGTCATTTGCAAAAATTAACCTTTTTAAGTGCAGCTTAAATGAAAAACAATGTACATTCACTCACACAAATTTCCCTCCACACAGTTACACCTGAGGTACAGGTACATTTAACTCACAGAGTCAGAAACAGATGCTCACCCCACATGCACACACACACACACACATGCATACATGCATACATGCATACTAACACACGCATGCATGCACACACACACACACACACACACACACACACACACACACACACACACACACACACACACACACACGCACACACATGCACAAACTGAAATGTTTATTGGAAAGAAAAATCCAGACCTGTATTTGAAACTTTCATAAAAAAGCCAAATTCCACAAAGTAAAATCAGGCAGAGGATAAAATGTTAAATGGACTCCAGGCACAGAACATAAAGACCAGGAAGTTCTGTTCCTCTAAAAAAAAAAAGCAGAGAAACTCGTCCAGTTCTTCCCACCTTCTGTCTGAATTTCTCTGATCACTCTTCTCCTCCTTCTCTCGTCTTCTGTCTTGTGGTGTTGTATAAATGTGAGGTAGTAGTTTATCTCCTATTATATACATATATTTCTGTGTGAGGATTTTCTCAGAACTTCAGTGAGAGCCGTGCAGATAGTGTGGTCTGTGCTCTCAGTAGATCTGTACTGCAGAGAGTGCCGGTAGCCACCACTGTTCCCGCCCTCCCTCTGCTGTGCTCCCTCCTCCTGGCTTGCATTTGCTTGCTTCCTCACTCTCAGTCTGGCTGACGCTCTGTCTTATCTTTTTCCAGAACCTGCACAGTAACTTACCTGTATTTCAAGAGTCTACACAGGTTGCATTTTCCATGATGTTGTAAATTATCTGGTTTAAAAATGAAAACAGGAGGTTCATGTTGGAGGAGGTTTAAGAATTGAGCCCAGATCCTTAAAGCAAATCCAAACTGAATCCAAAGTCATTTTTTTGTTTTTTTAACCAACAATTTCTACATCTTCTCCCCATCATGAAAAAGACACTTAATATTCATATTGTAGCTGTGCAATTACATAGTATTATAACTATATATTATTTCAAAACAGGTGATATTACTCCACTAACGCTGTATCTGTATTAAATCAGCACATTTTCATGTTTGCTTTCAACACAACAAACAAATTACAACTTATTATTACTTTTTTTTTTACTTTCTATTACTTACTTTATTTAAATTATGACTTTCTTATACTGTGTATTCATGTGTTCTATGTATATGTAATGTGCACCTTCTTGAGACTTCTGTGATTGCTGGATGTGTCATCAGCCAGATCACAAATCATAAGGAATCCTTCCCTGAAGAAACTAATAAAAAATAGAAATAACATTTTTATTGTTGTACAGCAATGCAGTCCATTTAAGTCTCTGCTTTTTGGCTGAAATAAGGTAAATGAAGATTTGAGAAGGCCTAGAGTCTGAGTTTCAGTTTGTATCAAATGAGGTACTGTGAGTGCATTTATTGAAAATAAAATAAAGAAAGAAATAATTGCAAAGAAAACAGTGGATGAGGAAAAGCTCTGTCTAACGATACACTGTGAGACTATCCTGGAAGAATGCCTGCCTGCAGTAACAATATTAATCATCTTCATCATTATCATCTGCCCAGCTTTGGCAGGAAAGTACATCTGTAATCCTGAATGCACATTCACTATCACTATGGTGATCAGATATCCAGCAGAACCCAAGGACTGTGATTGCTGAAACAGAACCAAAGTATGACAAATCCACATATATGCAAGCAATCACCCATAAACACAAAGTCTACTCTATCATGGAATGACAGGTTATGTAACCTTGCAGTTTGCTTGCAGTTTGGAGACAGAGCTTTTTGTTTCTCACTCCACTGCGCTGGGGAAATGCTCTGGGAGGGCATGACGCAGTACTTCCTCGCCTTCATCCTCTGTCTTGTCTATATTTAATGCTTACAGATTCTATTTATCTCTTCAGAGTCACAATCATCATATTATTTTCAAAAGTCTTCATTTGGTCTCTATCCTAAATATCACAAAATTTTTAAAAAACAACTTTAAAAAGCAAGTGTCAGATTATGGCTTTCGTGACTTGAGGTGGTTGTTCGCACACTCCTGTTTATGTCCCAGGAGGGCAGCACTTTGCTCAAAGAGTCGCAGAGTAAAAATAGCAGCAGAGTGGAAGACACACTGTCAAAAAGAATATAAGCATATCTATGATATTTGTAATTACCGCAATGAGAAAAAAGATCTGTTTTTCTTTTCTTCTTCGTTTTCTTGTTTTTTCAGCATGAGGTCATGGTCTGTTTTATATGTTGTCATACTTTTTCCACAATGGGTTTTCATCCAAATATTCTTTGGAGACAGCATGTATTTGTGGCTGTATAGTGAGGGAGTAAAAATAATGTAACACATGACAAAATTTAAAGAACATTTTAAAATCAATTACCAGTTAAGGTGACATACAGTTCACAGAAATTGTAAGGAAATACGTTTTATATGGTTTTAGCTGCTTTTAGCTGCTTTCATGAACCAGTTTTTGTGACTTTAGTGAGAAAATGTGTCGTCGTGTTTAGGAAAGCATCCCCTGGGATCAGAAAGTAACTTGCTGGAATTTAGAATTTACTCATTTGCCCACCGTTCACCCATCATTTTCCACATGTCTCCTAGAAACCAAAAAGAGGCATCACTATGTCAACAGGCAACCTAGATTAAACCTCGATGACTCACTGGTCTAATTTCTGCATCCCTACTGTGGTCTTCTCTCTATGGCACTGTCAGGTTCACCTATGTAGCTCTCCATCACAGGCATGACCCAAAAACCTTTACAAACCATATCAGATAGCATATTACATTGCAGTAGACACAGTGAAAATAATCATTGGAACATTGTGAAACAAAAATTATTTAGATTCCCCAAAATCTATTTTGACAACCAAATAAATGTATGTTATTACATATAACATATATTTACATTTGATTATGGCAGCATATTTCCACTCTCATGATGAAAGAAAGGGTAAAAATATACCTTGGTTTCTTTGTTTGTTTTTTTCCCTTCATAATGCCATCAATACTGTGCCTGATTCATTTTTAAAGACTTTGCTTGGAAAGTTAGACCCAGAGCACATTCATTCATTCATTTGCAGATGGCATCACATTTTCCATCTTTCCCCAAGAGTTGGCTGTTCAGTTTAGTCAGTATAAAAACTGCTGCTGGGTGAAGGCAGTCACACAGCTGACCCCTGCAGTAGCACTGCGTTGCCTCCCACACTGAGATGTTAAGTCTGCCAAACCCCCGCGTTGAGCATGCTCTGACAAACCTGCTGCTGGATCTCTAGACAGGAATTTTAGCAGTCATCTGCTCATGGAGTGATTAGAAGTGACAAGAACAGTGGGAGGCCGAGGAGCTGAGATATCTGGCGGCGCGAGGCAATGCTAACAGCTGCTTTCTTGCTGGATCCACACACAAACTCACACCCTCGCACACACAAAAACACACACAGGCAAACACATACACAAGCTTTATACAGAAACATATGTTTTGGCTGTAACACAAAAGTTTAAGATCTTTTGTGAATACACATAACCTGCTGGTGAAAACTTTAAAGCAGATCAGGTTTAAGCATCAGTGCATACAATAAAATAGTTACAGCTGCTATATGTTAAGTAGCTATATGTTGAAATAACTAAAAGCTCCTACAGCCATGTTAGCAGTAACATGCTCACAATAATGCCAATCAAGGTCAAAGTAGAATTCATTGTCATTGTCTCTTCATTCAATGCTCACTGCTCAGTATCCACAGTGTTCCTTCAGTGCAACAGTGTACACACGAAAAGTCTGCAGGTTTAATCTTTACTGCGCTCACCGGCCACTTTGTTGTAATGGAGGACGTTGTGATGGTGATGTGAATGGTGTTCCTAATATTTTGTCCACTCTATTAACATACGTAAGGGGCCTCAATAGTAGGAACACTTTTGCATCATTATGCACCCCAGTACACCACCACCCACTATAAGATGGCAGAGTTGGATTGCATTAGATTGGGCAGATGTTTGTAATAAAGTGGTTGCGTGTGTATGTTCAGCTTAGTTTAGAGTGTTAGCATGCTAAGATTGGCACTAAACACAAAGTGAAGCTGATTGGAGGGCCCTCAGTTTTGCAGATATTTGGTTAGATATCTGTTGCAAATACAATCCATCCAGTGGTTGTTCAGATATTTCCCTCAAAACCACAGATGTCACAGATGGTGGCACTAAATCACCTAAGTCATTGGAATTAAGCATTTGGGAACCATTTCTCTGCAAAATATCATGGCAATGTATCCATATAAGGTGGTTAGAAATCACAGTATAAAGCAACCAATCATGTCACTAAAGGAGAAAATTTTCAGAAATGACTCTAAACTAAAAAGCTGTTCTGTTCAGTTGTTCTGCACGTCTGCACAATAAGTCTCTTTTGCAGCTGGCATTATGTTCAAGAAAGAAGTGCTGAGAAAGCTGAACCCACAGCAAAAAGATGAATGTTACACAGCACTGTGTTAGGGTTACAGAGGTGAAGGTTTCACATCACAGCATATTCAGCTTAAATACAAGAAATGAAGAAATGAGACAGGAAAAAACATCAGTTCTTTCATTCATTGCTCATGGTTACTCAGAGCGATTGGCAAACCTCAACAAAATTCACTTGCAGTGCAACCTGCGGAAGAAAGTTGTTAAATTATCCATAGCAACTGCTGTCCTGTTCAGGTCCACTGAGGACAATTAGGACATGTGACTTGACAAACACCAGCCAGCACTCTGATCAAATACAGTAGCAGTATTTACAATCTCATAATGCAGGCTGAAGAAGCTGCAGAGAAACCAATATAAGGAATGCCTTGTTTTCTCTTTCTTGCACCTCACCACCCACCTCACCTCCTACACAGTTGCATAATGTAGGCAGTTATTTAAAAAAGCGATATCACATTTACACCACAAATCATAAATAGATGAATAAATAACAAATAACCAGATAATGATGCAGCAACTATGTGCTGTTTAAAATTTCACTAGATCAGTTCCTCATGAACTCCTGATGACATTAAAATCAGGGTTTGATTAATTCTGGTGGAACAGTTTTAGAACATATGAAAAAAAACCCTCCAAAATAATGAAGTCATTTCCTTTTAATAATGAAGTAATCCTCGTTATTATCTTTTATCAGTAATTTCCTTGATGTAGTTCCACTTCTTTTTCCTCCTGTTTTTTGTTCATTATTTTGAAGTACTTGACTTGAAATAAACTTGACTTGACTGGTGCAACCCTTTGAGGACATCATACCACAATGTCCTCAACCAGTCCAGTAAATGATGTTTCTACTGTAATGTTCAGGGCCTGTGCAGAAATATAACCAAATACAATAGACTATAATCATGCAAAGCCTTTTTTCTTTTTTTTAAACCATGGACAAAGGCTTAAAGAAGGGTCAACATAATATTTCCGCAAGTGTCATTAGAGTGGTGAAAACTAGCTAACACTGCCATCTAGTGGATATACAGTGATTCGACAGAACAGGTCATATATAGTGTTGTTCTCTTTGATAAAGGCTGCAGTATGCCACATGGGGACACCACAGGCGTTGCCACATATCTTAGTCGATCCACTGACTGAAAAAAGTAGCATGTGTACATTCAGCCAGTTAGGTTGAACCACTTCACATCTATGAATGCTGCCCCTATAAAACAGTTTCACCATCACCACTACCAGATAAACCCATTAGGAGAGAAAATAACACAATTTAGCAATTTGTACAAGGGACAGTTTGTCTCAAACAAGACATAACCACACATCCATCCTCCAACTGCACACAATACTTTCGAGCACCCAGTTTCCACTAATTGTCCACTTTTCCACTTCAGAGAAATGAGGTGACAAAATTGCTGCAATTGGATTCTTCAGAAGATTGTTGCAGTGGACCCACACTGGCAGCGCCTCCTCTGCCTCAGCACTGATAATACAACTGTTTGGCCGTTTGATGTTACCACTTGTTGGCAGCCGTGGCCTTTTTGTCTCTGATTTCTCTGCCCTGTTTTCACTGTCCCACACCCACTCATCCCCTGAAGGCAGAGAAGTATTCCACTTTGTCATTATGGCTGTTTTCCCAATTTCATGATACAGAATAAGACTCTTGTCACTCTTTGTTCCCAGACCCAATGCTGGTGGTGACTGATGTCAAAGTCAATAATATTTAATATTATTAAATATTTTTGTTAAATCCTGCTGCTATATATTTTTAATTGATTAATGCAACTCGCAAAGGACTGTGAATTTTGTCCCCCATCACTTCCATTGAAATTGTGTTAGGAAGAGATTTTTTAACAACCACCATGAATAGAGGAATTATTACAGTAAGAAAAAAACTGTTTTGATAATGTACCTGTGGGCATGTGAATACTTAGTGTTTCTTTGTGGAAGTGGCATATTTATTTTTGATACTGTATCTTCCAGTATTGTGAATTTCATTTTAACAATTCTCTTTTGCAGCTTTTTCTGATGCAACAATTTCAAAGTTTATTCCCAAAAAAGCAGCTTGATTCTACCAACACGGTATCTACGTTTATCTGGTTGAATTGGCTGTGATAATTGTTTACACGATGAACCATTGACATTTAGATAAATACTGCTCTTTGGACAGCAGATGGGATTTTATCATATAGAGACATTAAATAGGAAGTGATAATGTAAGAGTCAACAGAGATAACCACAATAAAAATGAGATATTGAACATCTGAGATCACAGAAGGTAGCCCGACTACTAGGTCTTATGAATAATGAGATAAGCAGAATATTGAATCAGCACACTCTTGAGCCAGCAATACATTTTCATAAAACACATGATGACGCACACTGTGTGTGCCAAATGTGTACCTTTAAGTGTCCTAACTAGGTTTTGATATCATCATAAAGCACATTTTGCTGCCATTGTTTATAACAAGGGAGAAGGCTATCATGTGGCTTGATTATCTTGGTGGTGATTTTCCACATTATTCGTTTTGTTCTTTCTTTTCTGGTTCACTCCAGGTTCAGTCGTGCCGCGCTATTTGTCATCAAACAATCTGCATTTACAGAAGCACAGAATCCAAACTGAAAAGGTTTCAATGGCTAGAGACTAATCATGAAAGGAACTTGCAGCTGTTATGAGGCAATCATCAAAGCATTTTAAACCAACACTAATACGTTCTATTGTCTATCTTTTGTGTTATTTATATACATGACAGCCTATTTTTGTATTAGCTATACATAAGTAGTAATATATCTGACATGCATTCATTGTCATGTTTGATACACTAGGTACAGAAATGTAAAAGCTAAAAGACACAGGCTTACAATTTTATTTTAATTTACTTTTGGTACAAAGTAATGACATTATCGATCATATTATTGTGCAATGTTCTTTAAAGGGGGTGTTCTGTATATTTAAAAGTAACAAATGTATGCAAACAAATACAGTACATAGCAAATTTCATAAATAATTTCATACATACATTAATGCATGCAATGTATTAGAGTAATGGTCACTCTCTCTTTTATCTTACAGGAGGCGGGTGTCCAAAAGCTGGATGGTTTTTCAGAAATGCCCCTATTTCACATGATCCATCTCTTGGCAAACTGTGAAAGTTGCATGGTCAGCAGTGGCAGTTTTAGAATGGATAGTATGTGAAAAAAGAAAGAAGATGCTGAAGGAATAAATTCATCTTGCTGAATAAATGTGATATGATATCATTAATATAATAACTAATTTCATTACCAGTTGTCTCAAATTTAAATCATCTTTCCAATTTTTCACATTCAATAACATGTCCTGCAAATAAAGAAAGGATCCAAACTTCAGTATTAGAATACTGAATGTGAATTCAAGTGGATATTATTCATTAATTCTCTTTACCGATTATCCTTTAGAGGGTCAACAGTGGAGCTGGACCCAATTTCAGCTGATATTGTGCAAGAGGTAGGGTACACCATGAATAGGTCACCTGTCAATCACAGGGCAAACATATATAGAGAGAGACAACCATTCACACTCACATTCACACCTATGGGCAATTTAGAGTCACCAATTAACCTAATCTGCATGTTTTTGGTTTGTGGGAAGAGAATCCACACAGGCAGAATATGCAAACTCCACAAAGCATCAGCATATAACCCTCTTGCTGTGAGGTGATAGTGGTAACAACTGCACCACCCATATAATCTGAATGTCAAACTTTTGCTCTACTGAAAAGAAAATACACTTCTCAGCTATATGAATTAATATAGATTGTCTAATTGTCTAAAACAATACATATGGTAAACAACAGTGGTACAAGTGTGATCATGAGTTGGCATTGCTGTTGTCACCCATCATACAAGTGAATGAAGTGGTTCCTTGATCAGTGTGTGGACCTATGAAAACATTAGGCTGTTGAGTGTGATCAGCAAAACCACTTAAAATATTTACTGAGTCATGATTTTACTTATTTGGGAGTTTTACTTACTTAGGATTTGGGAAACTTTCCTATTTGACTGTAATTAACTCAGACAGGGCCTCCAAAAGAGTCAAGTTGCGTGCGTCTTGTCAGCAGTGTGTGTGAAATTGGCTTGTCTTACAATCAAATTACTTCTGATGACATTTTTATAGGATTAGAATAATAGTCATGCATGCATAATAATAGACATGCACTCCCAAACTGAGGTCCATTCCACTGTCCCTATTGAATGACAAGATAAACCTGATTCATCTCCTTTGCACATTGGAAATGCAAGTAAAGACAGACTTCTACAGCTATAGAACCATACCTATCCTGTCGCTTCCCTTCAATGACTTTCTTTTTGCACTACAGCCATATATTTACAATGTCATTTGCACAGGTCTACTGCAAATACTAATACTAATACTAATACTACTATACTATCTCATATATGCAGGTTTAGACTTTTTTTTTCACACTATATTATACTCTATATTTTTACTATATTGTGCCCTGCTATGTACTATGTCTATTTTTAAGCCCTGTATGTTCCTATGTGTGAAACAACAAACAGCATCTATAAAACTAAGTTAACATGTTATATGTTGTTTGTTTAATCCATATACAAATAGAAATGTAATAATATCAAGTTTTACAGTAAGTTATGTGCTGTACGTGTCACTTGGAGAACAGCGACAGGGAGCAGTGACTTCCTGGAGTTTTGTTGTCAACATGACATGAGATCACCAGACAACCAGCGGTAACTCCAGGAAGTCACTTTGATGATTGTGATGATATTTTTAACTTATGCACAACGTAAACATCTCATTTCTTTTGTTTTGGTTTCCCATGTATACACAAAGTCATAGTTAATTAATCATAGCCAGTGACAGAGCCTCCTATGATGGATTCAAACTAGTTTTATAGAGGCAACTGTTTTACCTCCACGTGGTTGTAAATTCAACATTCAATCACTTTAATGTGCTTTAGATATATTGTATTTGGAAACAATATAAAGAACAGACATGAATTCCTCCTCATTAACTTTCCCTGCTTCTGTCTAATTCAACTACCATCAGTGGCACAGAGGGTGACTCTTAGTTTTCTCTCTCTTGTCACTGATAATGCTTGGCAACCTTTAATGTTGATGGTTTTCTTCAATCATTTAAATGATCAAAGAAAACACATTACCAATATTCAATATACAATACAGCACCTGTAATATAAAGATAGCCTGTATGCAAAAGTGGAGTTTTAAGAATGAGAGCTTTGTTGGTATGACATGATTTACCAATTAAATAATACATAGATACAAAAGATTGAATAGAAAACATATGTAATTGACAAAATGTTATAATAGATAGAAAATAATAAATATTTTATATATTACAAAATATTAATTTATACATGTATTTGCAAGATGAAGTAAAAGCAGCAATTTTACATGTTATTACATCTTTCAATTTGATTTAAATCCAGTTTTACACTGTTATCCTTCAGCTATCCACTGACATGTCTGTGGATGCTGAAAGCAACTGTGGTTGTTTACAATTTTGTTAGTTTATCCCCAGATCATAATTATGTTATTATGTTCATTCATTCACTATCTGTAGGTAGCTTTAAATTCAGCATTGACCCTGGTGCTTTTTCAGTGCATCTTCATATATTTTAGTTTATTACAAGTCTAGTATGCCTGTGTGTGTGTGTGTGTGTGTGTGTGTGTGTGTGTGTGTGTTATTTTCTTTCTTGCTCGTTCATATTTACAACACAATTTGTCAAGTCGGATACACTCCCCATCGTTTTTCATCCTTATCTAACTGTACACAAGATGTCAGCGGGTAGTAGGAGTGCAGTCGAATCCAAATACGGTATTCAGCAAAGCACAAATATTGGGTTTTTACAAATATTTATGTCGTACAAATATTTTAACATTTTTTGAGTTTTGGGAAGGAAAAAAAACATGTCAAAAAGCTGATTTCCTTCGTGTGAGCGTCGTAGGTGTTTGTGCTCTGTCTGCTTGAGCTGTGTGACACTGAACGGAGCGTGTCTCTGTGTGTGGGGCTGCTAATCTGTATATAATAAACAAAACATTTAACGAATATGGGATGCTTTTTAGAAAACAAGGCAGTCTCAGTCTGAGCCCGGCCCCTGAGGAAAGTCTTTCAGCAAAATTGCAAAGGTGTCTGTGTTTGAAAGGTTTTGGTTTAATAAAACCTATGCGTGCACTTTTCTTTTTTTCTGACTGAGCAGCTGCACGGAGCTAACGGTTGCTAAGATTAAGTTCAGGGTTTCTGCTGACTGAGCAGTTTGTTTTGACGTGTTGGTGCCAGTGTTATGTTGGTGATTTCACCTTGTTTTTACATCACAAGCTCAGTGTGACACATTTCCCTGTACAAGCTAATGCTATTTTGGCTTTTTTGAAAAAATTGAATGTTAGTTTTATAATGATTTTTATGGTTTTTATGGTTTATGGTTATGGTTACACTTGCCATGAACCAATATTATATTTTGGAGTTCATAATTATTATAATAGTTTTTTGAAAATCCTAAAATTATAAGTGTTATAAAAACAGAAACAAAACAGAAGTATTACACCTGTTATCACTTTTATTTGAATACTAATACTGTACAAATAATTTTGCTGCCTCAACAAATAGACAAAATAAAATACAAATAATAAGCTCTCTGCACATCCCTAATAGTGTCAAGATACTTCAACTGTTGAGGCTTTTAAAGGAGAATAATCCTTGTAACATGAAGCAGTGCATGTCCAGTAGAAAATAAATATTAAAAACACATCAAAATTCTCAGGAGCAGCTTCATTACGTGACTTCATTCATGCAAGCGGGCTTCATCTTAACTCTGGCTAGCTGGTTTGCATAAATAATAATAATAATTTGAGTAAAAACACTTTTTTATGGATGCCTTGTTCAGTTGCAGTTAGTCATTCAGGTCATGCTGCTGGGGTCAGTCACACATATACACATATTGTACATATCAAATCAACTTGCTGGTCACTTATTCACTTTCATTGTCAGGGTTAAAGGGGGAGAAAATAAACAATTTGCTAACTTTTAACCACATGTGTCTCCATACAGCTTGCTGGAAAACTTACTGAGTCAGCTATTCATTCCAGTTTGCTCTGCTATGTTCCATTCTTTAATTGGAATTTCATTGTCTGCTTTTTACATGTGTTCAATAAACAGGCTTTTCATTGCTGTAGATTTTATTCACAGTAAAATGTGTTTTTCATCAGGTCGTCCATTCAAAACTGAGGGTCATTTGTATTGATTCTAGGCAGCTGGTGATCAGGTTATCAGTGACGCTGATCTTGACTTCGCTTTCTGTCACATACAGTTTGCCTGTCTCACATATCACCAAGCACATGTCAGTCACTGTGGATCTGGATCATAAAATATATATATTTAAAAAAAAAAACAGTTTCTGTAGGTTTTTGGCCACCTATATTATGGACTGTTGTATCTTGAAATTCACTAAAACAACAAAAATGTTCTGTTGCATTCATGATGTTGTACCTTCAGTTTTACATGAACTGTATCATATTTGGCACTAAACACTTAACTGATAGTGTGAATGGTTAATCTGATACTGTGAGCAGTTTGTAATTTACAATATTTTGCTGCCAGTTGACAGTCCAGTTGTGGATTCATGGCATTTCATGTTGGCTCAATCAGAGATGCCATTTCTGTCATGTAGAGTAAGACTTTTCACCTCTGTTTCTTTCTTAACTGGGTCTATGTCTTCCTCAGACTGTTGGGAGACCCTTTGTCCATTAGTAAAGGTCAATCGCTTGTGCACAGTTGTGTGAGTAAGCTGTGGTTTTCTGCGAGACGATCCTCTGCAGCGAAGCAACTCTCCGTAGGCCCTTTGGAAATCCCTGTTGAGGGCTGGATACAGGATGGGGTTAATGGCTGAGTTAAAATAGCCCAGCCACAGGACCACAGAGTGCAGTGTATTGGGGGGATTTGTCTTTTCCTTAATGCCCATGCAAGTGAAGAAGGTGAAGTAGGGGAACCAGCAGATAACAAAAGCTCCCAGAACAGCTGCCAGGGTCACTGTAGCTTTATGTTCTCGGGCTATGGCAGCAGTTGATGCTGTGCGTGCAAATGATGGAGTGGCAGCACGAATACGTCGCACCTGAAAGCATCGGTTAAGAGAAGGTTAGAGAGCCAGAAGACACATTAATGAGATGTGGGGACTTTGCTAATTCATTTATCTCAGGCACGTCCAAACTATTCCACAAAGGGCCATGTGGCTGCAGGTTTTTGTTCCAACCAATCAAAAGCACATCATTCGACCAATCAGCTGTCTGAAGACTGAGATTAGCTGATTATTGAATCAAGTCTGGTGTGCTCCTGCTTGGTTGGAAAACCTGCAGACACGTGGCCCTTGGTGGAATAGTTTGGACGCCCCTGAACTTCAATGCCTGTTGCATATGTTTGTTCTACTAAATTGTTGATCACTAATATGAAAATATACTTCAGGAGCTAAAATGGCTTGTTTCAAACTGAGGCTGAACTGAGGGGGTGCATAAAGAACCAGTATAAGCGAAATGAGGAGTTTTTTGAAGTTGAAATCATACAGAGATATCCCAGATATATTCCAGAAAATGTGCATTATACATCCCACCTTTTATATCCCACACAAATCGCACATTTTACAAAATGATAATAAACACTGACCTGTTCTCGTGCCACTCTGAATATGCAAAGATACATTCCACACATGACCAACAGAGGCAGGTAAAATGAGCTAAAGGCATAAAAAAGAACATAGTTGTTATTCCATTCAAACTGGCAGTAGCGATCCTCCTTGTCCTCATCCCCCATGCCCCAGTCCAAATGCTGCACTCTGTAGTCCACTGTGTTCCAGCCCAGGTGGATGGGCACAAAGGACACAGCTAGTGACAAGGCCCAGATGGCAATCATGGCCAATGTTACCCTTGGACGGGTAACTCTCCGGGTGTAGCTAAGGGGAGATGAAATGGCCAGGTATCGGTCCACGCTGATTGCCAGCAGGGTCAGTATGGAGGATGTACACAGCAAGACATCCAGTGAGATGTAGATGTTACACAGGACTCCTCCAAAGGGCCATTTCCCGCTGCGCAGCTCCACAGAGGCAGACAAGGGCAGCACCAGCAGACCAAGCAGGAGATCTGTCACTGCCAGCGACACCACGAAGCAGTTTGCAATGCGCCACAGTCGACGGCTGAGCCCCACAGCCAAACAAACAAGCACGTTCCCACTGATGGTTAGAATGATAAAACACACCAGGACCAGCCAGCGGAGAGCTGTGGAGATCATGGTGTCCTGTTCGCAGGCACGGGGTCACTGACACAGTGCTGCTGTCACTATCTTGGTAGAAAAGGTTCATGCACTTATCTCCACACTTTCCCAACTACTGCCAGTTCACATTGTCATCAGGAAATCCTTTCCATGGCTCCTGAGTAAACAGGTAATCAAGTTCATGAGTAGATCATTGAGTGGAAAGAACTTAGCCATCTTCTTTTTTCACAGTGCCACTGCTGTGGACCTCTGAGGTAAAAACTTCACTCTGGGGAAGAACAAGAACTATCATTAATTGAAAATTCACGTTTCACCATATAAATGACATTCTATCGTGTGTATTTCAGAAGTATAATATATTTATCATTCTAACCTTTTATGAAATAGTCTAACTGCAGCTGCCTGTTAAAGGTTGAAAAAGGTGGCTGAGCATTTGACTTGTAGAGACAGCTTGAGGACATAGCTTTCTGTCAGAGTTCTACGGGGAAGTGTAAACTTAGCTTGTCTTGCAGTCAATATTAAACTATGGTGATACAGTTTCCCCAGACTATTAGACAATAGTCTAATAGCTAAACTGACAAAACAACAAAATAATGGCAACAGTAAACAATACATCAGACAAGAGGCCAAAGAATAGACAACAATACATATTCTAAGTGACGCTGCTATATTTAAACCCTCATTCCTTTTTACAAAATTAATTCCTCTCTTTAAATGAATGTATGTACAATGCACTATGGTTTTTAGACCAAATGCATGCAAAAAAATATAATAGTATGCTTGGGTAGTAATTGTTAGCTAAATGTATATCCCTGACCTGTACTGTTTCAGAACTGGACCTCAACATTCACATTTATTAAACAAATATGACTGTTTGTCATAGAGAGGTACATGAGCCACCTTCATATGTCTTTTCTACTACTCACCAATTGTGTTGTACCATAGAGAGCAGAGGCAAATATATACACACTCCAATTCCACAGATTATAAAAACAACTATTATTCTTGGAGTCAAACGACCAGCAACTGGCTATGACGTTCCATTCTCTTTATGGACATACTATCTTCTAAACTCTATAAAGTTGCTATATACACCCACAATCCAATAGCCTTATTCTTGTGTGTTTGTTTCTGTTTATCAGATAGAACCACATCAGTTGTTTATCATTTTTATGTACAAC
Organism: Scomber japonicus; assembly: GCF_027409825.1. NCBI lineage: Eukaryota > Metazoa > Chordata > Actinopteri > Scombriformes > Scombridae > Scomber > Scomber japonicus. The sequence continues at coordinate 22,632,639 of NC_070590.1, read as the reverse complement.
AAAATCCTCAAAATACTGGTACCACTCTCCCTTAGCCTTATCAAATTCCACATCTCCATTCTTCCTCATCACAGCAACAAAAGAGCTGATTTGCCTTTTTTTCCTGAGCCACAGGAGATTATTGGATTATTTTCTTCTTTGATTTTGGTGATCTTAGCTGACACTATGCAGACTATACATTATAGCCCCTACACAGACAAATGAAAGAGAGTCTGTAAAACAAAGAGAGTAAAGGGAGAGATCAAAAGCAGACATATTCATAAAACAAATGATGGACCCAGATGAACAACAGCACACACAGAGAGAGATTAAGAGACTGTGCCTTATATGTTGAGGTTGGAGAGCTGCTCCCCAGAGACAGTGAAATTCACCAACGCATTTGCTGAAGCGTGGGCTGTCCTATATTGTGCATCACTGTCAAGGCAAGACAAGATCTCAAAACAATCATAAAACATTCTGTCACAGTCTAAGAGCAAAGTAAACAAGTCTGAGACTTTAAGTGTGCGGTGAGTCAACAGAACTCTCTAGTCTTAAAAAAGAAAAAGATTCCTGTGTATCAGACCCCATGCCTTTGTCAAAAATGTAGTTTAAAATGTTTTATTGGCTACTTTTAGACACCCATACACCTTCACTAGTGGATTTGCATCCACAAAAAAAGCTATGTTTCCTTTTCAAAAGGATACAATGGCTGAATATTAAAGTATGTATAAATTAGTAAAATGTGGTCCATCTTTACCAGACTTTCTGCGAAGTGCTCTTTCAAAACCACAGCTGTCATGCTTTGCAGAGAACCTGCTTTGTTTTTTATCATGCATCCCACAATCAGTAGGCCCTTGTGCAACCTCTAAACACTTTATGAAAGCTCCTGCCTCACCTGCCAGCAATCCATTACTCTTTAAACATATCTGAAATGTAAAATATATTGGGCACAGACATGATATGTAATACTGTCTTTTTCATTTTTAGTTGGCTAACTGACCAAGACTATTTGTATAGGTTCCGAATGTTTGATGATGTTATTTTTAATTTGCTTACTGCTTCTTTATGAGGCCATCTGATGTACTCCCATAAAAAATAGATGACATTTGGCGAGGATGGTTGTTCTCAAATTCGCTAATTAAGGCTGGATGATTCTGAAGCAGAAGCAACTTCTAAAAACAGCAGACTGGTGTGACATTAGATGGTATTGGTATGTGAATATTTCATGCACTCGCGCTTGACCCCTCTGACCTCAATATCCGCTTGTTTCTGTTTAATACGAGAGAGCTTGTTAAATTGATAGTGACGACAAACAGCAGGAATACATGAGGAAGCGCAGATTACCCGGTTCCTGCTTTATCTTTTACTTTGTGACGATTGTGACCCCATTCAGGGTTTTTCCGGCACTATGTCAATCCCTGCTGTAATGACAAATATGATTAAAGGAAGATTACAAATCACAATGATAAGAAAAGCGGATATAGAGTTATTATGTTGGAAATTACAAGGGTTGGTTCATACTTCAAAAATATTTTTTTAAGCTAAATTGTCTAATGCATGTGAATGCACCAGTGAGTCATTTCATAATTCAGCACTTCAGAGCTCAGTAGACACAAAAATACCAGAAAGACTGGGTGCAAGTCATATACAGTTAATGACAACGGAATTCAGGTCAAAGGTCATAGGTCAGGTCTAGACAAATTGACCATTTAATGAAAAAAACGAATCTATTTGCTCACTTTTACCCTCTGGAGACAGGCGCTGCACTAACATTATAAGGGATAATTATTTTATATACTAGCACTTGTATGTGATAGGATGTTGAGGAAAGTAGCATAATGTCTCTTGTTATGTATTTTCCTAAGATGTTGGTTTACATAAGGTAATTCTGTAATTATAATACATTTTTATAAGAATTTAGTCACTGTGCACTAGTTTAAGTGTTCATTATCTCAAATAAAGATCTTAATGTACCTAGTGTTTGCTCAAGCTATATGTTCTGTTATATATTAAACTACAGCCATTGTTTCACTTGCTGCTGGCAATTCAGATAAACCAAGGTTAAAATGTTTTTTAATATTGTCAATAGTGTCCCCTCGGGGATAAACACTCCTTGTTGCCATGGTGACTTTGTTTGTTCAGTGCTGATAGAGTTTAGATCAAGCCATACCCCTGGTCAGCCTGCTGCTCTCATTCGGTGCAACAAGAACAAGGCTTTGTTGGCAATAAGCCACGAGAGGCTTTTAGTCAGAGAGGATTCAACACCCCAGAGAAGAGAGGAAAAGAAAAGAAAATGATCCATGTTTGTCTACACTTTCATTTTGTTGCTGGTGTGCCAAGAGTAAAGTAACAGGTGAAACTCAACACTGAAGTACCATGATGAGGACCTGAGATCATTTTACAGTTCATTGCATAATTAATCGGTATGCTTTTAAGACAGTCAAGGAGGATGGGCGAAGAAATCAGACCCAATTTTATTTATATGGGCATAAAAAGGGGTAGAAAACACACATCCTCAAACAGTTTAAAATGTTGATAAGGTTGAATAATATTCAGAATTATTTAAAGGACTGGCATTGAATAAAACTACTGATCAAAGAAGCCTGTCATATGATACCTACAATTGATCCACATGATATGAAAGGCTGGTCTTAACTATACGGCACTTGTATGTGCTGTATAGCAACAGCGCTACTGCACTTAGAGCTAAATGTAAACTTTGGACACATACTCCACATGCATGACTAAATACTTTACCACCATTAAGTCAATTGAACTCTTTGAGATATGCTCACCGCACAGCTTATCTGAAGGCTTTGTGTATTGCTTCTGTAATGTCTCATGAGCCACTTCAAAGATGGATTTATAGACAGCGTCCCTTTCAAAAAAACAATTGTGAGATATCCAATAGTGCCACCAACCACGTATCCGCTCTACCCAACAGTGCAATTTAATTATATGACATCATTTTGCTGTTCAGCAGCTGCCAACATCATAGATCTGCACACAGAGGTCAGGAGCCTGAATATAAAAAAAATCCCCTTCATCATGGAACAAATTAAGCAAAGCTAGTGGAGCAGATGAGTCAACAGTAAGAGATAATGTGGCAAAACATCCGGGCCAGGGCAAGACAAGATGGACCAACAATTTAGATTAATCATTTCACATCATTTGACATCATGAAGGAGGAGAGGCTGCTGTGAGTGATCTGTGCACAGTGCATTTTGTTGTGTCCTTGCTTTGCCTTCTTGAACTGAGCTGCTTAACTTTTTTTTTCTTCTTCTGTCACATATTGAAGAAGGGACATGTTTTCCCCACTGGCTTACGCATGCTGTGCTGATTCCATTAAGCAGGCATCATAAAATTATTTAAACATCATGTCTTTGTGGCTCACTAGAAAAACTCCACATGATGTCAACTGATGGATACTTCACCATCATGTGCTCGACCCAAAATCATGAAATGATGTTGCAAGTTGGGAAGAAAGAGCAATGCAATGTATAAGAATATATTAAATCCAAATTGAACCTGGAGCTATAGAAAAAAATCTGGGTGTTATACATTTATAAGAATAAAAGACACAGGCTAGAAGTGTACGCTTGAATACCTATTTTATCACTGTTTCATGACTATTAGACATAAGTGAAAAAACACTTAAGTTAATTAAGTAAGCTGCATAAGAAAAACATCTAAAGAATAACCCGTTGAACAATTGGAAGAGTCTAAAGTCCTGCCTGCTGTCCCACATGCTACTCTACTCACACACACTCTCACACCAGATTAAAGAGGTTTAAACTGAAATACAAACTGACCATCCAACACTCCCTATCCGTGTCAAACATTAGATCCTGTCACCACGAGCTAAGTCAGGCTCAAATATCTAGTTACGTTCACAAAACTGCCAGATGTGCACACAGCTTTCCTTGCAATGCACAGATGTTTTATCCTATAAATTATCTTCTGATGCTAAACTAAACCACTTACCTACATGCTAACTAACACCCTGTGAATGTGTAACCAGAGAAAAGGTGACATAAATGAATCACTAAGCAACACATTCATGCATTTATATACATTTCTGGGTTTTAACACGAACAACAAACATCACTTCTTCCATGAACCTTCATCATGGTCATGTTCACAACTGAGAAATCCAAAATGTAAACATGTGATTTTTAAATATAATGTGCACAGTGCATGCTTGGTTAATCTTCTTATTTCTCCACCTAAATGCTGTAAATAAAGATGTTTAAAGTGTGGTGACTTACCTCACATGGTTTGTTTTATACATGTGTCTGATCCCCAGATACTTCCCAGATCATAAATGTTCTCCTCTGCTTCCTTGATCCTGCTTATGTGTAAACTTATTCCTCTGTCTATTCCTCTCTCTCTCTCTCTCTCTCTCTCTCTCTCTCACTCTCTCTGCCCTCCCTCGCCGTCTTTCCTCAGACAGACACATGACTTCCCACACCCTCCCGTGCGTTTGTTCATTGTTTGCTTACTTTTAAGAAAGGTGATGGCAGAAATGGTTCAAATTAAGACATTTGCATATAAATTCTGTGTAATTGATGATGATTTGCAGCACAGGAAGTTAGTGGAATGTATCTGAAAAGGTTTACATGAAAGGTTTACATACATGACTTGCCAAAAAAGTTCTCAGCACAAGTTGTTCCGCTATGGTTCATCATGCTGAGCAACTTGTATATGTTGAACAAAAGCAACATTAACTTTGAACCATTGGGATTTTACTGACACCTGAACTCAGAGACAATACTTCACTTGTCTGCAGATCATGAGAATTTCAAACTGCCCAGCCTTACCTATGGTTTTCAACTTATTCATCTATTTTATGACCTTCTTATATTGCAGAAAAACACTCTGATCTCTGAATAAAAAAAGGCCATCATTAAGAGTTTGACTTGAGCTTGATGGTTTGGTTTCCAGAACAGCTATGTTGCCTGGAAATGTTATTGTTAGTGAAACTTAAATATGTCATAGTCTACAATAGTACCAGCTGAACATTTTGATTAAGATCAGGCCTCTTTCTCAAAGATTTGCAGTTAAAAGCAGTTAAAGAGTGAGTTCAGCTATGCAGACATTTTCAGTTGTATCTGCTGAGGTTTGATATACAGTACCTGCTGATGATGAGTTTTCACTATTGTATGCTTAGCCATTGTCCTGAAGTAAAAGCATGAGTTACATAGAATAATGTCTTAATATCTCAGCTACTGTTCAGGCTCATTCGTGTGTTCATAAAAAACAGCAAACAAACAACCCCCCCCCCCCCCAAAAAAAAAAAAACTAGGTTAGTTTTACCTCTTGTTCCATGTGTTCTTTTCCATCACAGTAAAATGAGGGACTCTTCCAAAATGTATGAACGTATAACAATATATGCTTACGGCTTCCTTTAAATAAGATGTGCCTCATTTTTCCCAGCATCTCAAATCACCCCACTTGCCCGTAAATGAAAAATAGTTAACAATTAAAGAAAGTTTAATAATCTCTCAGGCTAAAAAGATTAAACAATAACAAGTAACTTGGAGGTTATTTCACAAAGCTGTAGTGAGGTTTGTTTTGATGAGAGAGAGTGTCATCATCCTCCCAAACCATTTTCCAGGCATTCCAGGTTTGGGGATCTGGCACTGAAGTCACATGTATAGTTGCCACACACTTCTTTAATCTCAAATAAAGTAACTAAGTACTAACCCTAACCCTAAAATGTCTAAATAAGGGTTAAAATACAGGAAGATAATTGTGGTTGCTGATTGGAATGTGAATGTCCTCAATCCAAGAGGGAGCCATAAAATAACCTATTTAGGGAGGAGGAGAAGGCGTGAGAAGCACAGAAGCAGGCAAGACTGTTTGTTCAACTAGAAATAGCAGTACACTATGCTTCGTAAAACTGACCAGGTCAATGGGGGTAAGAGAGACCAATTCCTCAAGTAAGGGACAACTGGAGCAAGTACCAGGAACATGAAGTCAAAGGGAAGAGGGAGACTGTTTGTTGTTACTCTAAATAAGTGAATGAACAGTCGGGAAGCAGAGCCAGGAAACAGTGGACATATTTTAATCAATAAATCAAATAAAGAGAAAGAAAGAAAGAAGGCACCATGATAGTATAAAGTATAACATATCTAGTTTATTTAAGGTGTTATCATTAGCAAGAGACTCAACAAAGCTCAAAACCATATCAGAAATGAATTTTGATTGTTTTAACTACATTTTTTATAATTATTCTTTAGCCATAGCTGTGCGTCATTGTCAAATATTTTTTCTATTCAAGTTTGATCCAAGGTTTGCACTTATAATATGCACTTGAGCTGAAACTGAACATCAAACGTTCTGACTCTTTTCACCCACCTGCTGGACATAAGTGGGTACTGAACTGTACCACTGCTCAAGTGGCTCAACAACAGAGCAACTTTTTCCAAGTTTATTTGAGCTTTTCTATTAATGCAAAACGTCCATATTCTATTGTTTAAAGATTTTTTTGAGGTCAGAGTTTAGGACCACTTATAAAGGTGCAGTATGTAGAATTTAGTGGCTTTTAACGGAACTTAGCAGAAATTGAATATAATATTTGTATGGATGTTTTAATTAGTGTTTTAATAAGACTTGTGTTTTCATTACGGTAGAATGAGGCCTGTCACTGCCCAGTAGTAATAGTGTTAATGGTAATTTGTTATATTTAATTATGATTACATTTGCATTTGCTAAATTACCTTCCAGAGTGATGTGTGGTTGCCTTTCTTAAGACAGATTTTTTTCCAATTCAATAGTAAGGGGCATTAATGTGTGTGTCTGTGTGTCAGCTGCCTTATCTGAATAGTACAGACAGATAAGAGATAAAAACTTCATGTATCTGCTTGAGCATTCATTCTTTAAAAAAATATTTACAGTAGCCCAGAACAGACAAACCAAACAAAGGCTATGACAAGGGCTTTTGCTTTTTCGTGAGTTTCACGAACACCATAGGTTCTCCTACACATATTCAGTTGGTTGCAATCTGCAACCTCACTGCTAGATGCCACTAAAGCTTACACAATGGTTCTTTAAGACCATTTCTTGGAAGCTTCATTAGTATGGTAACAGCCCTGGGGCCGTAATAAGTCAGCTGCTGTAGTTAATGAGCCTCATAGTGTGAGTGTTTGTGGAACTGCTGACATTTCAATACCTCATCTGTCTGTCATATTGATTCATTAAACCAAATAAGCACTCCTTAGACCCCACTTTATTGGAGTGTTTATTCAATGTACTCTACACCTAAGTGCCATACTTAAATACATTTTTGAAGTACTCATATACAATTGAAGTGTTTCCATTTTAAGCTATTTTATACTCATATTATATTCCATCGTGAAATAGTGATTGTTTTACTCCTCTGCATTTATCTGACAGCTGTAGTTAACAGTTCCTCTGAAAAAGAAAAACACTTTCTCCCTAACACCACTTCTGGCATGTCTTGAAGACATCAAAGCCTGGATGGCCTTGAACTTTCTTAACTTCAACGAAAAAAACCCCAGAAGTGATGGTGTTTGGTCCCAGTGGCCCTTGTGAACCCCCTCCATTTGACTTGGGTCCTTTGGCAGTTTATTTTAAGCCAACAGTCTCAAACTTGGGTTTTAAGATGGACAGTGATTTTAAATTGGATCGGCAAATTAGTGCTGTGGTGAAGTCCAGCTTTTTTCATATTAGACAGTTGGCAAAAGTGAAGGCTTTCCTCACACTACAGCACTTTGAAACGGTAATCCATGCCTTAATCACATCCCGGCTGGATTACTGTAATGCACTTTATTTTGGAGTCAGTCAGTCCTCCATCGCACGTCTCCAGTTGGTGCAAAATGCAGCCGTTCGCCTCTTAACTGGAGTACTTAAGAGGGAGCACATGATGCCCATCCTGGCCTCCCTCCACTGGCTACCTGTGCACTTTAGAGTCCATTTTAAGATTCTTTTATTTGTTTTTAAATCTTTAAATGGTCTGGCCCCGCTCTACCTCTCTGAGCTCCTTCACCCCCACGCTCCTGCTCGGTGCCTCAGGTCAGCTGATCTGCTGCTCCTGGAGGTACCGAGGTCAAAGCGGAAGCTCAGAGGGGATAGAGCATTTTCTGTTGCTGATCCTAAACTATGGAACGAGCTTCCTTTAAATATTAGACAAGCGTCCTCACTGTCTATTTTTAAAACTCGTCTTAAGACCCATTTTTATTCCTTGGCTTTCAACCCAGCATGAGACTCTGCTCCTGTTTTAGTGTTTTACAGTTTTTTAGTTGTTGTTTTATTGTTTTTAATATGTTTTAAAACAATAAACAATTATTTTAGTATTTATTTCCTGTTAATTGTTTTATGTTCCTGTGTTGTTTTATCTATTTATGTACAGCACTTTGTTTCAGCTGTGGTTGTTTTAAAGTGCTATATGAATAAAGTTGAGTTGAGTTGAGTTGAGTTGAGTTCCTTGCGCACTAATAAGATGAGATGCAGTGCTACTGAATTACACAGTGGTGGAAGAAATACTCACACCCTTAACTTCAGTAAAAGTTGAAATATTGGAGTCTAAAAATACTTTATTACAAGTAAAAAGTTATTCAAGCAAAAGTACATAAATTATCAGCAAGTTGTACTTCAGGTATTAAAAGTAAAAGTCCTCATTATGCAGTTTCTTTAAGAACGTTATATTACTGCAGGATATCATACTGGTTGTTTTTATTACTTATAATACATGTTAGAACATTTTAATGTTGTATTTGCTCAGTGTGGAGCCAATTTTAGATACTTTAAGATAAGACATTCCTTTATTTGTCCAACAGTGGGGAAATTTACAAATGTAAAACTTTGGGTAGATTAGTAGTACTGCATGTTACACCCCCCCCCCCCCCCCTTCCTTATTCACATGTGATATATTTCTCTATAGGTGCTGTCATTCAGCCTGATTGTGCAGTACCTATGAAGAGGAGAGGAACCTGAACCACACTCTTCCATGGCCAGCAGCAGCTTTTGTTTGGCTGTCCTGTTTTCACGGCTTTCTTTGTTAGGTTTAGTTGTTATCTTTCTTAGGTTAGAGGGAAGAGCCCAGATCCTACGGCCCTATGTGGGCTGGTCTGGGTGTCTTCTCTTCTTTTGTTTATTTTGGCCGGCCCATCAGCTTTGGTTGGAGATTGTTGGTTTATTTTGTTAATAAATAAATAAACCTATTTTTGACTGACAACTGACTGAGGAATGAAGATTCCCATTGGTTCGGGTTAGGGCAACAATATCAGGGTAAGCCAATCACAGGCAGAGTAGGGCGGGTCTTGCCGTGGCCATAGTAGAATTCGTAAATTCGCCTCCTGGTCTTCATAACAAAAGCTCTGTGAGTCTCGTCATTACCGGCTGAGACAATATATCTGTGGTTTGATTGTTTGTAGTGATACTGTAGTGTAAAATTTGGGTGATGAATACTAACAATGAATCATATTGTATTTGCTATTGGTGTATTTTACTAATGATTACTATTTGCTAAGGATAATCAAGACTGAAGGAGTTAGGAGAAGTATGTGATTCTGCCCTTTATGATGTTTTAAGCACTTTCTGATTATGTGTGATTAAATGCATTGTACTTTCGGTTACCACTATCTTAAAAAAGAAAAAGAATGCAGTAACAAGTATCATAAAATAATAATTTGATTAAAATAAGATATAACCTATGACCTAGATTTTCTTGACCTCTCTGCCCATCTGTCAGTGCCAGGGCCACAGTTGAAAGTCCCCAGTGCACCTGGGATGAGATCATTGCAAAAAAAATTATGAGTTTAAAAGGGGAAGATAACAAAAAAGGAGCTGAATGCACCCGTCTGTGTTGTATGTTCCTATGTCCTTGTGTCCATGATTGTAACTGAATATATTACAAGTGGAACAGAGTGCGGATGGTTCTTGGAGTTCAATGGAGTTTTGAGACAAAGTAAATAGTGCATGTTGAATGGTGGCTTGTCGCTGACCTTGTGTTTGAAGGGGAGGACTTGGCTGGCAATAAGAGAGAAAGAATTAAGAGGGTAAGAGTATGGGAGGCCGTTTAGGGTGAAAACATTGAAATATGTGCACATACGCATTGAAAACGTGAACATACTTACACATATAATGATTTCAATAGAACAAAATACTTTGCTTAAACAGGTGCCACATAAAGTATGGTTACAGCACAAAATAGATGTGGGTTCAGTAAAATCAGAACAGCCTATCCGAATCAAGTTTAAAGCTGGGATAGTGCCACCACATCTAAGGCAATATCTACTAAAACAACATGCTATAGATGGCAACCAGACCAACCACTGAGCGTCTGTTAAAAGCAGGAATGCTTATTAAGACCCAGAGTCCTTGCAAGATGCTTATCCTTCCACTTAAAAAAGCTACATTTAGATGATTATCGATTGGTGCATGATCTGTGAGCTATCAATACCATTGTGTATGTTGAGACACTCATCGTCCCAGACACACACACATCACTCTCAAACATTCCCTCAACAGCTCAATGGTACACTGTAATTGATTTGTGTTCTGCATTTTTTAGTGTACCACTTTATCCAAACTTACATTATCTGTTTGCATTAATTTATCAAAATCAACAATACACGTACACTCGACTGGCAGAAGGCTATGTGGATAGCCCCTCTATTTTCAACAAAGTGTTAGCCAATGACTTGCAGCTCCTAAATATGGCGAGCACAATAATTTAGTAATTAGATGATCTGCTAATATGTAGCCCCACCAAGGATCAATGCAAAAAAGACCAAATTGTATTATTAACTGCATTAGCAAAGGGGGGACACAAAGACAGTAAAGACAAATTACAGTTATGTCAGACAAAGGTTCAATAGCTAGGAAGACAGCAGAATGGAAACAAAAAAGGAGCATAGCTCCCTCACAGATTGAACCCACTATAAGTGGAGCTCCCGAGTTTTCAACCAGACCAACCAGACACCTCTTGTCAAGTCAAGGAACTGGCTGGATACTGTTCGTAGGACCAACAATTAATGCACAATATATTGCGCGTAACAGCAGATGGATAAATTACTTATGGTATAATCAAGAGCAATTTATGAATTGGACAATCAAAGTAATTCACGGAATTAATGAACAATTGTATGCCACCTCCCAAATGACACTGCAAAATAGGTTTGTGATAGACAGATTAATGGCTGAAGAACAGGGGGTTTGCAACTATTTCAGAGACGAGTGTTGCACAAAAATACATGTGAAAAATTCCAATTGGAACACCGAACCAGAAGCATTGGATACAATTTGGGAATGGCTAAGCAAATTATCATGGCCACGCATTTTTCAAATCATAGGAACGATATTAGGCGGCCTCTTTCTGACAGCAGTAGTTATGTGCTGTGTGCTTCCAATAATAAAATGAATGATAAACAACACAACCAAAGTAATAATGGGACAGTTTCCTGTCCAGGTGAGGGGCCTAGAAGAGTTAAATGTACACAAGTACGAAGAATATTCCAATCAGGACACCAAGACTCCAATATATGAAAACTATTATAAACCAGAATGACAGACACTTCGAGAAATGAGAGACAAAAACAAAAAACTAAAAAGCCCAACATAAAAAAACCGAACACGTTCCAGCACGAAAAAATGATAAATTACAAGACATATTAGACAGACTTCCATATGGACCAATCTGTCTAGCAGAAACCAAAATGCACGTACAACACTTTAAATATTTAGTACATTCTGAGAGGTATCCCCTGATGAGTAAAGATGCAGATATACGTATACAGGCCATACGATATTTGCAATGGAACGTCCAAATTTATGAATTAATCTATCACATGTTCAAACTCATCCTCATCTCTCCGTCATCTGACAGCTCCAAAACTGAATCTCCCTCAACCGTCTGAAGCCTCCCCTTTGCTTTAGTACTGTCTCCTACAACAATGTTAAGTCATTAAGTACATTAAAATGGACCTGGTGCCCACTACAGCTGACATTCTTAAAAAGGCTATCATGTCAACACACAAATAATTGAGTGCTTTCGGAAAAGTGTCATTCCTGGCACACACACACACACACACATCTGTTGCTATTTATAACCACTGTTGTTTGATTGCTCTTGTTTGAGAGTTTATAGCTTATTAATTGAAGAGTTATTGCTTTGTAATTGAAACTGCCAATGTTAATAAACTCTGTTTACTTCATTAAAAAGAAGTTTCCTGTGAATGTTTGCATACATACTGTGAGAGCAGCTTGTTGACGGGTCAGTGCTTCAATTCAATCCTTCACTGTTCAGAATTTATAGCTGTGCAATTTGCTACAAACTGGATCTTTTGCACAGACTTTTCAGGTTTGATTCCACCACCAAGTTTACATTTTTGGTTTGGTTGCTGGACAACTATGAGATGAATAACCATAACATTTTACACAGACAATTGTAACAAGATGAACCACAATTGTAAGTAATTGTTTGGTTGTAACCAGTCAAAATAAATGTGCCGTTAGACCTCAATTGTCAGTTTTTTCTGTTTGACTTAAGTAGTGCATAATAATGACGCTCAGTGTAAATAAAAACACATGGAGCATTATGAATACTGAATAATCAGTGCAGATACATGCCTTGTATTGTGTGTCTATTTATTTATATAATGGGATTAAATCTGTTGGAGTGCATTCATTTTTTTGCTTGTTTTCTGTGTGTTTGCATACGTGTGGTCTCATAGTGCGTCATGATCCTTGTCAGCTAAATAATTTGCCCCCTGGGGGAAATAAAGGAAGTCATTAGCAGATGTTTTCTTTAACATCAGTCAAAGTTGTCAAGAAGTTTGTGATATACAGTAGGTCCTAAAGTCTCAGATCATTTTGGACCTTATTGGATTTTTAAGGGGGAAACATCGCTGTTGTGATCCTACACAATCTGCAGTGTCTGTAAAATGCCACCATCAGTGCTCCCACACATCTTTATCGTTCTTATTAACATAACTCTACACAATGTTAAATATGATGGAGGGAAGCCAGGAAACAGAAGTGTGTTATGCAGGATTATTAAACCAAATTATGCCAAGTTCAAGGCCATATGAAAAGCCCAAGGCAATTGCCTGCTCTGTTGTATGGAAATTCAGCCAGTACTCTCCCCTGCCTTTTCCATTGTGCCCTGTCATATTGCATTTCCATCCCAGGGGAATCCGATCTCTCACATCTCAGTGTATTACTCCCACTCTAAAGCCCCTCTGGAGGACACTCAACCCTGAGAGGAGGAGTGAGAGTAAACCCCTGACCGCCCTTCTCTGCCCTCTTCCAGCCCTCTTTATCCCCAAGGAACACTGCCAGTGAGTCTCCACGTCAAAATGAGTCATTAGTTCTGTCTGTGAATCAAACTGGCAGCAATGTTTCCATAAATAGAGGAGAAACACGGAAGAGTCCGTACTGTTTATATTTCGCGAATACAATAGCAGGAAAAGAGGCTGTATGTTAATCAAACAAGCCGATAGAAATAGACCAACAAATACTGACGTAGGAAGTCAAATCATTTGCATGACTTTACAACTGGCTGGAAACTTGGCATGACTACTTAATTTTTTCCCACATTAGATACTTGACATATCTGCAGTAGCTGTTTATCTGCATATAATGAGGTCACAGCTACAGCTTACTAATTTAAGCATGCTTACTTGACAACCATACTGCTGTCTCAGTGTATCCTGACCATCCCATGATATTTGCATTTCCATCCCGGCACAGACAAAAATGGATGCTATTCCTGTACTACCTACTCATCTGCATGGAAGCACACTTTTTTTTCCCTGTCACATTCAACATTTAGTTTGCTAGTTGTGATGTGATGCATTATTAAATAAGCCACGTTGGGAATAGCCCAATGTATTTCAAAGTCTAAAAAGGTATAGAAGGTGACGCATAACATATACACAATTAAGCTTAAATATCACAACATACTATGCCTATACACACAAACAGTACCAGTCAAATGTTTGGACAACACTTTCTCATTCAAATTAATGGCAAAGTGTGGTACTGTATATAGCATCACTCAAAAACAAAGTAACAAAGGCTGGTCTTGGGTGTCAAGGCCCTATGCTTTGTGTATACAGTACATAACATGCACCCTGACCTCATCCCTAAGACTTTTGTACAAAAAGGTAGCATTCCCTTGCTGTATAGTCGTAATTTCTAGGGTTGATTAGACTCGAGTCATATTTAGCTGAAGCAAAACAAACCCACTCTTAAAATAACCTTGAGATGTGGCAAGTATAACATCACAAGTAAAAAGACCTCTAAATGTCTTTCCAAAGCACTGCAAAAGAACTGAGGACTCTATTCGTCTGTTGTTAAAGTCTGTGAGGGTTTTTTCCTCCACTGGGAAGGATAGGATTAACCAATTAACAGTCTGGGTGTCACAGCAAGGTTAGGAGTTGAAAGTGCATTTCAGAGTGTAAAACTTAATCATGAAGACACTGTCAGAGTTCAATTACAGCAAAATAAAATCTGACACTCCACTTATTGATGTTTATTCATTTCACAAACTAAATTGACTTGACAGAGATTTTAAAGTTGATATCAACACCAGCATTTTACTCTACCTTCACTTTATTAGTGTTAGATCTGTAAAAAAAAAAGTCATTATTGCATTCACAGTTCACTGTGCTGGAAAGAAGAATAATAGGGCAATTTGCATAGAATTTCAGTCTGTCTGCAGGCTGCCCTTGGAGTAAAATACTGCAGAGGAAATGAGTGTGTCCTCTCTGAAAATGTCTCACATGGGGTGGACAGAACAAAAAAACATGTAATAAATATTAAATCTTGCAACAAAAAAACAAAAAAAAGTATAACCTTTCATTTATAATTTCCAATTTTGACCAATTATGCCTCAAGAAGAATTACTGAGATAATATTTCTCTGGTGTAGTTCCTAAATCTCAAAAGAGAGCGACCCTTTCCTGGCACTGCAGCGGCTCTTTGAGAAAATGGCCTTTCCTCTTACCCTGTCTGCTATGTGTAACATTTTATGCTGCTCTGCGTTGTCAAATGATTAGCATATGTTTTACTGGATTAAAAGCAAGTATGAATCATTGGTGCCACATGGAGCTTACTGTGGTGCAGAAATGCAAAAAAATGCAAATAGACACAAGTGTCCTTTTCAGGGTTGCGTGTTTGTGACATGCTTGCAGCTAGCAGAGTGATGTAAAGGTTCCTTAACCAGGTTTTTAATTAAACATTATAGGAGCACCAAAGTCAGTAGCATTCATCCTCTGGGAACCATGGGTGTCTTCAAATTTCACAATTTCCATTCATCCAGTAGTTATTGTGACATTTCTTTCTGGACCGAAAATGGTCCAAAAGTCTGTATGGCACTTGCTGTGCCTATATGCCCTTTGAGAGTCTGATGACTTTAGTGCTTTTTTGTGAAATGTCTTCATAGATTTGGTGCATGCATTCATTTCCCCTCTCTGGATAAATTGCAGTCACTTTGGTGATCCGTTTGGTCAGGGGTGTCAAACGCACGGCTCACGGGCCAGAACTGGGCCACCAAAGGGACAATCTGGCCTACTGGATAACTTTGTAAAGTGTGAAAATTGCAGAAAAGTAATTCCAGTTTTTCAATCAGATGCACTGGGGTGAGTTTTGAAGTGAGGACAGCTTGGATGCTGTAATAGTCAACATCTGACCAGCGCTATTTCACCTTGTAAATGCAATGTATCCCAAAAATAAAACTACTTCTGCTGAAAAGAAAGTTTTCACATTTAACCTCAGTTTCTGTGCTAATATTGTTTAGAGAGTGTTTGGTTGAAATGTATGTACATTTCAAGCATTAATCTGTTATTGCAGCACATTAAAGCGAGTATTTAGTTTGCCCTTGTTGATTAAATCACCAAGTTGCAGTAGAATGACTTTGCCTCAGAAACAGACATGGCTCTGAGATGTCTAAGATCCATTTTCCACAAAAACACTGACAGCTGTTAGGTGGAACAGAGCAGGTGGACCCAAATGCATAGACATCAGGCAGTGCCAGGCTGAAGATTAACATATTAATTCTAGGCTTGTGTAAAAATCAAAGCTGGCAGGTCAAAAGCAAATCGGAAACAGGATGTGGAGCTGAGCAGAACAAAGCAGAACAAGTGAACAAAGGATCCAGCAAAACGGAACTGAAAACTGGGATTTAAATATAAATTGAACTAATGAAACAACGAGGAATAGGTGACAAGACACAAGGTTAGGCTGGCAGCTGATTGGCTGGGAAGACACAGGGAGCAGGGCAGGTGTGAAGCACTGAAGGGGAAAAACAGAGCAAACAGAAAACCCCAAACCCCAGAAAGGACAATATAACCAAACACAAACCCTCCCAGAACTAACATGAACACAACTAAAATAAGTGTACAGTGCAAGCAGACAGCAAAATAAACTTAAGCATACATTGCTGTTGACAAAACATGAATAATCAGGCTGTCAAGCAGAGTGCCTCGCATATTAAGGCTGCGTGAAACAACATAAATCGAACTAAAAGGCAACTGCAGCTCTGAATAACAACTAGTGTTTCAATTCACTTGAGCACTTAGCTTCAACGAGAGTCAATGTAGAAAGCAACAGTTTCTCAAGAGGAACTTCTTATGTATCTTCCCACTCACACAAATCACTTTGTTTCTGTCCTCCATGCATGCAGTTCTGGGCACCATTGTACCACACAGACGGGCAAAGCAAATTTCAAGGTCAAGAAAATATCAGACTGTAGGTGCACTAGTTGTCACACTGTCACGAAAAATAGGACCCAATGTTGTATTTGGTGGTCAAATTATTTAAAGTAGTCTGAACTGAACTGCCAGGGGCCCCCAAACGTCTCATAAAAACTGGTTAATAAAAGGTTTCTTTGATTTAAAGCAATTATTATTGTTTCAGTCTTACTGTAACCAAGTTAGCCGCTGAGCTAGCAGCCGAGTTAGCTGCCGAGCTAACAGCGGAATTAGCCGCTGAGCTAGCAACTGTGGGGTGGGGTGGGGGGCCTTGAGGGAGTTCCGATAACAGTGTCGCTGCTCTTTCCTGCATTGACCATCACAGCATTTAAAGGGACGCGCACACAATTTGTCGTTGCATTCAATTCATAACCAGTCGTTTTCTGGGGGCCCAAGGCAATTGCTTGGTTTGCCTGTCCTGCTTATTATACCACACATCATAAACAGTGCGTCTCAATATAACCACACACACAGCAGCAAAATAAACATACCTCACTTTCTATCAGGTTATCAGAGTCGAAATATGCAGCGTTAACTCTTAACATACACAGTAGACAGCAGTGATAAGCCAGGTTCAAGAGTCCCGGAGCAAAGACACGTTTTCTGCCACCTCCCGTATCAACTCACAGTGTGGCTAATACCATTAGCTTGCGCTAGTGCTAGCTAGCTCGAGCAACTCACCAAGACACTGCCAACAGTTACTCCTGGCTCACGGATCTTCAACCACCTCTCGATCTCAGGTAAGTATACTTTAATGGTTATTCAGTGTGTTAACGCTGTTCTGACTTTCTTCTCTGTATCTCTTGTCCGCGCCGACCGAGTGACCAAACATATCTACTTTATGTACTTGACAAATAAAGACTGAGTGTGCGTACAATTACTGATTGACAGACTGATTAACAAATGAAAATATGAGGAATAAGGAAACTACCAGTGACGTTCGGTGAGGTTCATGTCTGGTGAGGCACTGACTTCATCCAGACACATTATAATAATATTTATATAAGAAATAGGATAATTTTCTCAAATTCACACTTTTTAGTTGATTCAAAATATTTGTTTGATGATGATGATGATAAATATTATTCACTGGACAAATTTGAGTGTGATAATTTTAAGTCTGTCATGCACAGACATGACCTGAAAAAACAAACAAACAAAAAAACAAAAACAAATATGACCTGATGGTACAAGAGGAGAGGAAAGAAAAAGTGGAAGAACACAAAGGAGAAAAAAATAGAAAAGGGACAGAAAGACAGGGAAAGGGAGATGAAGAAAACATCACAAAGAAAAAAGGGAGAGAAAGAAAAAGAGAAAAAGGAGAAGGAAAGAAAGACAAAAGGTACATTTGATAAAATGATATTGTTAAAATGTTTGTTCTCATAATTGACTTTGTTATCTTTTGTGGTGTCTTCTTTTTTTGGTAACACCAGATACAACAATATCCAGGCTGAACCTACTTGCTGCTGCCCACATTGAAGACCTTGTGTTGAGGTGAGAATGAAACTTGGCTTGGTTTAGATGTTACCGTTTTGTACCGTAATACCTAAAAGTGGCTCGGCTGTACTTTGCAAATCTGCCAGTTTGCAGATGTTAGCATGCAAACTAAGATTGTTTAACATGGTAAACATCAGACTAAACATCAGCATATTAGCATTGTCACGTTTCTAAAGTTTAGTTTATGCATTTTCTATAGTCTAGAGGGAAAGTCCTGGGTCCTACAGCCCACTGCTGGGTTGGTCCATGGGCTTCCTCATCTTTTGTTCTTTTTGGCCAGGCCTCTTGACTCCCATAGTTTTGGTATTGTTTACAAATAAACTTAATTTGGTCATCTGGAATTCAGGTTTGGTGTTTTATATGTTGCTGGTCATAGGTTGAGCTATTTGTTTAGTTTTGTGGCTGTAACAGCATGGTCGCATACTGACATTGTCATTTAGCTCAATGCACCAAATACAGCCTCACACAGCCGCTAACTGTAGAATCTTATTTTTATTCAGTCTTCATCAGTGGGAGAATAAAATAAATGATTAGGGTTGGGGCTAACAAAAAGTATTAAGTCCTCAAACACAGGATATGTTTACATTCATCATGAATCAAGCAAAGTCCACAAAATGTTTGCAAGATTTCTGCGATAATATCCAAATGTAGAACAGTGATAAAGACACTGGACCTAAAAGTAATCTCTGTCGGCTCTCTTTTGACATGTAAGTTAAGAGAGCTTGAATATATATGACATCTAGCACACATAACGGCTCTCCACCGAGATGACTATGTGTCCGTAATGTGTTCAGAACTGACAGTGTGTCCCTGGTCACTGAACACGTTCAGTAATGAGTCAGATAAAACTCAACTGTCTAGTGGCTGTAGTAATGATGTTCAATGACATAGACTTGATAAGATGATTTTACGTTATTAGGAGGAGGCAGATTGGGTGGATGGCAAGATGATAGTGGATTTTGCTGCAGGAGACCACTGATCACTTCCCATTCCCTATACTGTTGTTTGATTAAAGGATGTGTTGCTGAGATCATAATAGTCATATCAGTGATGAGCACAGTGAAAGAATAGCTCACTACCTCTAATGTTACCATTTGCAAGACTGTCATCTTGCAAATGGTAGAGTTTTTACTTTATATTCTGTTCTGTTCTATATTGTTTCTGTATAGCTCCTGAGAACAAAATGCAGATCTTTATGTCTCCCTATATACTGAACATTCTTTAGCAGCCTCTAGTTCACCTCAGCTCTCTACTGTTTTTCAATGCACAGGTGCTGTACAGTATTTTGAGCTTGTGAGCTGGCAGCAGCCCATGGCTTTGTATGCAGGGGCTGGTGAGAGCCGTTGGATCTCAACCAGACAGACCAGTGAACCAAAATAATGAGCTGAAAAGTGTCTGAGGGCTGCACAGAGCTGCAGGGTGGGATGCCACTACTATTCTTTCACCTTGCAGGGAGTCATTTGATTCAAAGTTAATATCAGCAATGTCACTTACTGGAGACTGAAGTTTGTCAGCAGGCAGGCTTTATTCATGAAGTGGACAGGTGCAAAAGGCCAAATATTGCTTGATTGTGTGGTTCAGTTTGAAAAAATTAAAATAGTCTTCTTCACTGTGTGTCAAATGTAAATACTACATTTCAAGTAAGAAAGGGAAAAAAACATTTGACAGTATATGATGTGCATGATGTTTTCTTCACAATATTTTAGTCTTGTTGACTAAATGCTTGTCTGGGTTTTTTGCACTTCACAATATACTGTATGTGCTATCATTGTACCTTCTTTTCTCTTGTAGAGCTGACATCCTTCTACAATGTACAGAGACAAAAGCTAGCAGCACAAAGGCCTCAAACAATTCTGTGTGACGTACTGTGCATCGTGCTTCTGTGCCCTGTGGAAGTTTGATGTAACAACCACACAATCAAATTGGAAAAGAAACAGTTGAATTTGTAAGAGAGGAAATGCAGATAAATGTTTCAAATAGATAAAAAGTAGATAAACTGAAACACAGAAGCAATAGTTAGATGGAAAATTACTACTTAAGGAACTAGCAGCTGCAGCAGTACCTCCACTTGGTGCTGAATTATCTCCTAGGGCATACTAGACATGTTTGTATTGATTAGGTAATTTTCCCCAATATCTCCCTGCAGCCCAGTTAACACATTTTTAAAGAAAGCAATATTGTTGCAGTGATTACATAACTGAGACACAGTACATTGTGCTTCTCTGCCACTATCGAAATTACACTGATATTTTTATGACCATATGGAGGTTTGAGCTGATGTTGTAGAACTACTTGTCTAACTATGTTTAATTTAACACTTTAATCTTCACATAGACGACAAGTAGTTTAATTCACTGTGAAAGGAATCCTCTGATATAGATGTGCAATATGTTGCCTGTTCCTGTTCCTGTTTTGCTTTATAGATCAATTTGTCTTTGGCTGTAGCGGTACCGCTTTTCAAAATTGGCAGGTCTGTTTTGCAGAGAACTGCAGGATCACAGCAGAACTCTTCAGGGGATTTCTCTGTATAAGGGAGCACAGCTGAAGTTTATTAATCATTTTTTTCTTTTGGAAAAGTTAGAATGTTTTCCAGTATTCTTTTTGTTCTGGTCAGTGAGTTTCATGAAACTTTATGTAAAGGAATTATGAATTAAGCTGGATTGGGTTTGACTTGAAGTTCTGTTACTCCAGCTGTGTTTGACTTACACTATGCAGAATGCTACATTGGTGATGCGCAATCATTAAACACATCTTCTGATTCAAAAACATCTGAATCAATACATTTGACTGCAAACTGTAAACTGAGTAAAGCTTTTGCAGGTAAAAGATGCATGTTAAAGTTTGATGACTGGTGCTTTGTGACTGTATGCTGCATCCACAACAAAAATTTGAGTTAATTTTATTTTATGAAACACTCAGGAATTGTATCCATTTACTGAATACTGCAGCTCTCATGTATTTTTATTTCTGGTTATAAAAGAGGAAGAAGAAGAAGAAAGGATCCCTCTTTGTAGTTAAAAGTCTCTCGTGGGGAAAACTGCACTATATTTCCTCTTGTACTATTGCAAGAATTTCATTTTCACTTGGTAATATTTCTTAATGTATC
Organism: Scomber japonicus; assembly: GCF_027409825.1. Taxonomy (NCBI): domain Eukaryota; kingdom Metazoa; phylum Chordata; class Actinopteri; order Scombriformes; family Scombridae; genus Scomber; species Scomber japonicus. The sequence continues at coordinate 22,611,340 of NC_070590.1, read as the reverse complement.
GCCCACTCAAAAGGTAATATTACAGTTTTTGCTTGGCTTAGCAGTCAAATAAATACTTTATACTTTCCTTACTCCTAAGCTTTTATCCAAAACTCTTTAAGTTCTTGTTCCCGTTGCTTTGATAATTTATGAATGTTTCACTGAAAACGTCCAAATGATTTTGCTTCGTCTCACTGTAGTAGCTTTTCATGTTCATGTGTCTGTCCGTGAGCGTGTGCATGTGCACATGAATATTTTGATTGTGACTCATGCTTCATTGCAGCCTTTCGTCATGTCATTGTTTTACTCAGAAGCCTTTTATGAAGTTGAGATTGTTTGGGGATTTGGAGACCATCAGCACAATTGGCAAAGGCATAATGAATGTTTCTCTTGAATGTTTTTCTTCACTCACATGGCCACTTTTCAGTTGTAAAAAACAGATTTGGATGCATTGGCTCTGTATGTGTTAGCTATTTATTTCATTCATAAAGTGTACAAAGTTCAGCATTCAGAATCAAACAAAGCTCTGAACAAATTAACCAATTTACAGAGAAATCAACCTTGATTTTATTCAAAAATGTTGTATTGTTACAGGAAGCCAGTAAGAGGACAATTGAAGGAATAATGTCACATTAGCTGGAATTGTGCATAAATCATAACAGCGAAAAAAGATCAGAATCTCATATAAAAATTAACACAAGAAATATGTGGCTGTGAGTAGACCACTATACATTTAAATAGGCAACAAATTAACATTGAATTTCAAAAGTGAAATAGAATTCCTTATGGAGGATACTAGCTGAAGGTCACAAAGATCAGAGGCAAATTCAAGTACAAAATCCTGCTTATAAGCTTTGACAATGAGCAAGAGAGTGGAACTCTACTGGGTAAAAACCTAATTGAGAATAATCTCTTTCTATGGGGAAGGAGGGAATAATAGGACTCCCCTGCAACTGCAAGGGCTTCTGCTGGTCACTGTAACACAGGTTACTGGCTATTTAAACAGCATGCAGGTATTTCAGGAGGTTTACACCTGCTGGATTTTCCTGGGCAGCCATTTGAACAGGGTCTTGCAAAGCTTTTTGCTTTTCACCTTTGACTTTGTTAAGTTCTTAATGACATTTCTAAGCAAGCTGAAGCTTAGCGGCTGGGAGAGGTGCATTGGGAAAGCAGTATTTCCACTCGATGAATGATTCAGAACCTCCAAGAAGCGCCTTTCCTGCTGCCTGAAGTCGTACTCCACGCTAGAAAGACAGGCATGCAAACCCAAAAAACACAGATTTGAATAGAAAATGTTTAAAATTCATGTTCAGATGTGACAGACTAGCAGTTTTTTTTTACACATCAGATTTTTTTATACTTCAAATCACTGTAAACTCTGTTGCTACAGTTCTCTTTGCCTTGTGTATTATCCCTCATGTGGGAAGCTCTGTACTTGTCAGATTTCAAAGTGGCTGATTGGTTTAGAAAGGGACATTCACTGCAAGAGCATCCTTTTCTTCTGAAGATATCATTTTAGAGTACCCTTATCTTCCACTTGGCATTTAAGGACTGGATGCCAACACACACCAGTCAACACATCAACTTATGTAACGTCTTTTTGTCATGCAAAAGCGCTTTTGAAAATAAGCAGATCAAGAGAAATGTTCTGAATATTTCAAGATAACGACTGTTTTAGGTTTGGCTTTGTAGACCATGAGGCTTTTTTTTTTCTCCCAAAAGATGATGAGAAGACTTTTAGATTTCTTTGCCTTTCCGAGCCTCCTTTCCACATTCAATAATTCTGGTTGAGAATTTTATTTTTCTGTTGCTTCCACCTGATGCAACGTTTCAGCTAGAGGGTGCAAACCAAAACTTAAAAAAATTGGAGCTACCTATTGCATGATGAGTCTGAATACACTGCATTCTTAACAAAGCTGGCAAGTATTAAAAGCTTTTCTTAATCTGCAGTCAAACAATCTGTCATTAATTCCATAAGCAATGACTGCAAGACCTCTTTGTTGTTACTGTCAAAAAGGCAGGTTTAAGCTGATGTCTTCTTCCACATTGCTGTAAGTCATGAAAACATAAAAATGCAATATGCGTCATTCTTTATTAAAGCTTCTCCACCTGCCCCTCAGCCGCCAGTAACATCTACAACATCATTTATTTTTAAATAAAATCAAAACACATTGTCTGCAAATGAACGATTTGGTATGCTAACAGCAACTTCAGCAAAGTGATCATAATAAATCAGTATGAATTATTAGTGCAGGCTGCTCTGGCATATTTTGCTCCTATTTGCTATCTCAAATTTCATACAGTCCTTCTCAATCTCCTTAAATCTGCAGTGTGAATAAATGGAGTCATATGCAGTTAGGTTTGCACAGAGAGGAAAATGTAATCTCTCTATGTATTCTGAGAAAGAAACAAATGAGCAGTGCAGAGCTTTTCATTTGGTAAGCTGCCCATAAAGTAAGTCATTCATTTTCAGTGAAATTAAGTGGGCAGGCTGCAGAGAACTGCTTGGCAACTGACATGGCAAGTGGGCTCAACCTTGTCGAATTGTGTGTCTCATACACACAAAAAGCCTCTGATTTGAATTGGTCAAAGTATTGCACAAAGAGACAAGGATCAACTGAAACATCTATCTAATCTTATTATTATTATTCTTACCAGTGAGACCAAAGACAATTTTCATACAGGACATGACAATAAAGTATTTCTATTCTATTCTATTTGATTCTATTCTAAATTATTGAAATTTAGATTAATTTTAGTCTAAGCAATATATATATATAATATTTATATCAAATTCTACATTAGAGTTTATGGTCTCCACTTTTGGAAATATGAGTATTTTTCAAGATACCAGATATATTTTTGTCTGTATTTAAATGAAGGCTTCACGGTTATAATAAACACCAAGCAGTAACACAGAGTGATATTCTGTAACAACAATTTCATGTTTTCTTTTCCCCCATGTTACCTGTATGCCCCATCATCTCACCTGTAGACTATACAAGCAGTCTTCTGGCAGGTTGAGCAGTTTTTTAGGTCCTGTCCAGTTTTGTAGCATCGCCGACTGGAATAAACAAATGTAAATTGCATAGTCATTGAAGGCAACTTTCAAAATGATTCACAATTTAATAACTCCAATAATCTTCCCCATCTGATATTCATTCAGACTGCTGTTGGCAGAGATGACTTGTATAACATGCATTATGTCAGACATCAGTCAGTTATTAGGAGTTGGTTATTCTGAACCATGACCTCAGAGACGGTCACAACTTATTAGCACAGCGCTACAGATGAGAATGATTGACACAGACACATTGCCAGAAGGCCGTTTTAATTCCTGTTATTTGTCCCAGAAGAATTTATACAGCTAAATAAATCTCTCTGAGACATGCCCTCTTGAATTGCCCAAGTAGGTTTCTGTCATATGCAGGAGCATGTTCACAGACCTGTTGGCAGGCTTGTAACAATGTTAAAGCTTCACATCATCATGTGTCAACCCCTGATTTATAACACATTCATGCTGGCCACACAACCAGTTTCATAAAATAACATAACACTGTGTTCCCTTCAAAAGGTTCTGGTGTAACCTCTTATATCATTGTGTAATAAATGGCACAAATCATACACTGTGTATCTTTATTTCATTCATTCACTTTCACTGTATATTGTTATTACTTTTGCAGCAACCCCATTAAACTATTGATAAATAAGCACACACATAATTACAAAAACAAACACTCAATAGTATTTTTAGACTGAGAAACAATGCAGCTTGCCACTGGATGACGAAGCCTGAGTAGTTCCAGTAAATGCAAGTGATGAATCATTGGAAAGCCAAAGATCAGCACTGCAGGACAGCTTTTAAAGTAATTCCCTAGACCCCATTCTGGCAGCTATACATGTATTAAAGTGATGCAGCGTATATCAATAATTTACAATTTTCTATGTAATATTAAATACTCAATTAAACTATATGTTAAATGTTTAACATCATGGTTTAATTGAACAATGGATAAATGACATAATCTCGTTAGGGTTGAAATTAAAGTTGAATACATTATAGGAATCAACACTGCTGATTAGACTATGCTTTATTCGCAAACAAATAACCACTCACCTACATCACAATAATTATATACACACAGATATATTGCAGACACACACACACACACACAAACACACACAGCTTCTCACCCTTTGGTGGGAGAGTGGCACGCCTCCAGGTCATGGATAATGTTAAGCAGAGTAGTGATCCTGTCCTTGTTGGCTGCCAGGCTGGCCTCCACAGTCTCGAGCCTCTGCTGTAGGGCTGCTGATTTGCAGCACTGTGGGGAAGGAGGCAGCAACAAGGCTGCATCAGCTGGGTGGGAGTGAGCCAGGCTGGTGTCCTCTGGGCACGGTTGAGGGGGAGCAGGGATAAACTTTGAATCCGATTTGACGATTGCCTCTGCCTCACTGGACTGGAGGCAGGGAACGGATGCCAAGTTCATTGTTGATGGCGGCAATATGTTATTACATTCAGGGCCTGTGAGCATACAAAGTTCTGCCTCACCGCTGAATGGGGCCTGTGCATTGAATGAAAGCTCAGAACCTGTGCGTGCTTGTGGTAGTAATAATGTAACTGAATCAAGGTTTTGGTGGGCTGATGATTCAGTGATGGGGTTGACATGAATGCTAGTGTTTGCTGGTGATGAGAAAATGGGCTCACAGTTTGTTTGTGCAATGAAAGAGGGTGCTGAGTAATTGGGACGTGTCTGTTTATCTGCATTGGATTTAAACTTAATATTTGCATGCATGGCTGATATGCCCAAGGCGAACTGTTCTGTATTTGAATCCGTCTCTTGGGCTGTTTTTACTGGTGGGGATAAAGCACAGTGTCCCTCATGTTCTGTTTCTGTGTGTCCTTGATAATGTGCAAGCATTTGTTGTTTTGTGTTTATGCAACCCTGCAGATACGAGCTGTTTGACTTAATTAGGGAAATGCAATTCTGAAGGTTAGTGACCTGTGATGGATTTGAATCTCCATGATCTTTTGTCTCATGCACATCTAATTCATTGATTAGATTACCATTGTATTTGTTTTTATCAGTACATGATACAGTATTGGGATTGATGGTTGATTTAGGGGTAGAACTGGAGACGCTCGCATGGCTGCTTGTGAGCTCAGTGGTTACTTTTGTATGCTGGTTATTGTGGTTCAGCAACGTGTTTGAAACATCACTGCCTCTGTTATGAGTTTTTGACACATTTAGCGTCTCGGATAGTGCAACTAGAGTTGTTTTGGAGACGTTTTCCTGATTGGGAATGACACAGCAGAAACTAGATTCATTAGTAGTATTAGTCCTGACGTCTGTTGTTTGTGTGAAGCCTTGCTTGGTTGTGAGGAGTGCTTTGTTGTTATGTTGCACTGTGTCTGCTATTTGAGGGAAAGTTGTACCTGATACAGAGATGGGACTGTGGTTTTCTTGTTGTGTGGATGAAGAAGAGGTAGCTGTGGATGGTGGGTTTTTCAGATTAGTTGAAGAGTTCCTGAGGGTTCCATGTTTGTTTTGAGTGCTACCACATGTAGTTGTGGAGCTGGGAGATGCACTTGTAAGCAATCTAGATGTGGATTCTAGGAAATTAGTCGGACTGGATGTTGAATTTAGAGACGCTGTGGTTACATTGGGTGTAAATTCAGAATTGGAGCCATTTGGTTGAATGGAATGTATTTGTGTTCCCACAGATTTTGCATTATGCTGAGTGCTTGGGTGAGTAGGTTGATCTGAAGTCATGTTATGATTCACAGGTCTCTCTGGGACAGTAACGCTGTGGAGTGGATCTGGCGTAGCTGTGGGTGTTGTCTTGGCTGTAGTGGGGAGTGCAGTTGAGTTCATTACAGTGTCAATAAAAGTTGCTTTACCTGGTGATACGCTGTCAACTTTTGAGGATGGCTTTTTCTGTGGTTTATGAGCAGGGACAGCTGAAGTATGCAGTGGACTTGCAGGTGTTGGTTCTGCAGTCGTTTCTGATTTATGAAAGGGATCTAATGCTTTGCTGGCTAGTGATAAGGTGGGACATTTAGGGGTACTTTGTAAGCTATCTATTGTGTTTGTTGCTATGTTTTCTGTACATATTGAGTGCAGAGGTGTGGTTTGATGCTGAGTATTAGCAACTTGAGAGGGTATTCTCTCCCCATTAAAGGTTGTGATTGTTTTGTGTGTGTTAGTATCAACTGTGTTTCTGGGCCCTGCGGCTGTAGTGTACAAATGAGAAGTTGGTGAAAGGGTATTTTCAGGTGTAGCGTGTACAAATACGCACACATTTTGGTGCAAGTTATTTTGTGTAAAGCTGTGTTGGGATGTTTTGACGTGTTTAGGATAGGTGTGTGAATGTGGGTTATTTGGTTTGGTAGCTGTGGCCATCTGTGGAGTCAACGTGAGACTTGTCGGTCGAAGGATTTTACCATCCTGTGACGGTTTTGTGAAGGATTTTAAACTGTCGTCATCTTTTCTTGTCTCAATAGTTGCTTTCGTGACAGTGATGGTTTTAGCATGTAGGATGGTTGTGGTTTGAGGGGATGTGGCATTACTGGCAGAATGTGTATGTGACAAAGTGACCATGTCACCCTTTGAGTGTTCATTGATTGAATGCACTGGGCACGCAGGATGTGGTGCTTTTCTGTATCTTAGCTCCTCATTAAGATATAGTAGTTGTGGGTTGACTGTAACGTGTGTCCTTTTCTCTCTGTTTGTGATGCTCTCAGAGACTTGATGATGGCTTGATTTGAGGTGTTTCTCAATAAGGGGCACATGGAGATGTGTGGTAGTTGTGAGTGTGGTGAGTGCTGACTTAAATGGTTTCTCTCCTTGGCAATCATCAGTGACAAGGGTTTTCTCCCCTGAAGTGGCAGCTCTGGTAGTTACAGACTGTCTCCCACCACAGTGGCTGCATATTTTTTGTGGAATGCCGAAAGATTGGGCGGCAGATAACAGCAGCGTCTTCCCTGACTGCTCTGCATAATGACCTTGCAGTCTGGTTTGTTCTCTTCCACGACAAATTGCACCCTTTACAGGCTCTGCTTCATCGTTATCAATGCTAATTCCACCCATTGCCTCAGAATCAACCACACTGCCATTGGTGTAGCGGGCAGTAGATTTCACTTTAGGCCTCACATTGGTTACATTCCCTGCAAAGTGTGGATTGGTCTTGATTGCCCTAGCATAGCAATAAGTTCCACTATTGTTCCTCTGGCTACAGGCCACATCCTTAGAGGCTTCACCTCCAAGTGCTTTGAAAGTCACTTCTTTTTTGGTCTTGGATTCCCCATTTTTCGGTTTTAAAATAGCCCTTTTCTCCTTGTCACTCTTTGTTAACAGTAATATCTCCTTGTACTCTGTTTCCCTGGTAATATAGCTGTTGGATGTTTGAGTAATGCAACCTGATGGCGTGGAGAGTGTATCAGTTAGCTGTTCACTGTGCTGGGTAGGTGGTCTGCTTATCCCTGGAGATGTCTGAACGCCGACACTGCAATGAAGACCCCACGTCTGCAGCAGGGCTCCTCCAGTTCTGTCTCCTCCTGTTGTCTTCCACCCACGCACTCCAACCAGAGCAGGGACACCTAAGACTGGAACCGGGGTAGTTGGGTCAGTCGCTCGTCTCCCCATCCCTCGTCTGACTGACTCAAGAGTCTGACACCTCGAGAGAGCGTGAGAGTTTCCAAACCATTTAATCCGTCTAAAAAGTAAGAAAGGAAGAAGTTTCCAGTGAGAGGCGTTTTTTCGACAGTGCTATGAAAGAAATCCATGACTAAGCAGAACAAGTTAGAACAATGTACAGAGCTAGAGCTGAGACAAGGAAATTGCTCCAATACTACAGAAAAGAAGGATAACTAGAGTTGTCCTAAATCAACTGCGCATTTGAGACAGGCAAAGTAAATGATGCTCTCTCTTTCAAACTCTCCTGACACAGTTTGACTAGATGAGAAAAAGGAATTGCTAATGTGTTAATGCTGATAATAAGAGAAGCCTGTGAAAACGTGTTCAATATTATATTAGTGTGTCAAATATACCACCCAGATCCCATCTCTGTGTCTGACACCACACAGAATAATTTATTTGTGGATTAAACTTCTAAATCACAGTGTAGCTCCTGTGGGGAGCTCTCTCTCTCCTCTGTTACTTGCTGTCGCAGGCAGCTTTTCACTCTGTTGTCCTCCACATTCAATTCACCTTGGAAAGAGGCCATAATGTATATACTGATGCCACAGTATAGACTTCATTAAAGTTGCGTGCATTTAACTGGAACATCCTTTAACAGAGGGGGGCAGTTGGGCAGTTTGTGTGTGTGTATGTTTATGTCTGTGCAAGGCGTACTCATTCTCAACGTGTTAAATATGGCAGCTTGGTCAGTGGTCCTGTGCTCCAAACTATGACGCTTTAAGTACCCCTCTTGCATCAGTTTTGCACATGCATGGCTGCTCAATAGATATCAATGGTGTACTGTGTTCCAGTCAAAAAATGGAACACTGGACTATGGTTTATTGCTGTTTATTCTGTTTCCTTTCAGTTGACAGACCAATGTTAGAGCTTCTTGCCACTCCTGCTATAGTCTACTTTCCCCATATATCCTTATAACTTGTTTCTCTCCCCATGTTCTGTTATTGTTCCTGCACAGTGTACTCCTTGTTTACTGTCAGTTTCCGCTCATTACATGCATACAGTGTCTTTCAAAAAAAAGGTTTTAAAAATTGAATGCATATTCAGAGGAAATATGATCAAAATAAGAACAATATAACAATACATTACAAATGCAAACTTTACAAATATGAAGGGTACACATGAGCACCGGGACAAGACTGCATCAAGCCTTGGCCTATAACCCTAGGTCATGAGTGTATTACAGACAACCTGCTCTCAAGTTTCCAATGTTTTTTTTCTACTTTCAGCTCATGACAGATTTCTTTATATGGTCATCTGCTCCATGCACAGTGTGTGAGATCACTGTTCTGCTCTGCTAACATTATGGTATTTTTCCATTGTTTTGGGGGTAATGATGCAGAGCTATGACTCCATTATACAGCAGCTCTTCATCAGTTATCATCATTACTGTGGATGTTTCTGCTTGTACTAACTAACTTCATTATGATACTAACATAACTGAACAGTGTCACTTAAATTATTCGACATAACTTCATTCCCTACTCCTCTTAGCAGTACTATGCCTGACCTTCCTGACCCCATGTTGCTTTCTTTCTTTTATCCCACATCTCTAAAATTCTTCAATCAGTCTTTTAGTTCTGTGAACCTCTCTACGCTCAGGCTTCCTTGGAGCTTCTCTTTTCTTACATGATTCATCCTTAGCAACCTAAGTGAAGATTTGAACTAATATCTCAGTACCTGTTTTGAGATCCATCTCACCTGGCTCAGCCCCCTTATACTGTGCCCTCAGTTCCATCCCCTAATCCTGTCTCGACGTGACTGGCACAGCAAAGAGATGTCATTTGTTCCATCAAAGGACATTACACTGTTCTGACTTCACTTCATAGGACTTAGGTCTAGGAGATGTTTCTCTCAGTACTCTAGCCACTGGGCCCCTATCACTCCCACTTCTCACTCTGACAAGATCATTCTCTGCTAGTGGTGACAGCTATCTGGCAGACTTGTCATACTTCCGTCTATCTTGTCCAGTATTTCTCCTTTATGGCCTTACCTCTGTAGTACACTCCATCGATATTATGCTAATGGTAGACAAGTCCATCAGTTGCTCTGCTGGGGACCATCCCACACTTTAGCTGTGCTGCTCTGTAGGGCTGGGCGATATGGCCTTTTACTAATATCCCGATATTTTTAAGCCATGTCACGATACACGATATATATCTCGATATTTTGCCTTAGCCTTGAATTAACACTTTGATGCATACAATTATGCCAGTATGATGATTCTACATTAAAACATTGTTCATACTACATTAATATATGCTGATTTTAAACATTCATGCCAAAAGCGTAAATCACAACTAAACAAATTCATCAAAACTGTATTTATTATTAAGCAGTGGCACAAACATGTCATTTCAAAACAAATAAAGTGTCTTTTATGCATGATGTAACTAATATGACACATCAAAATAACACTAAATTAAAGTGCACATTTTGTGCATAATGCCACTAGGATATAAAGGTAGAGCTGTCTCTGCTAGGTAGATTATATCAAGTGTGTCGATGATCTTTCTGAAACCGGGCTTTTAACCACACTCACTGGGGCCATGTCTTTCTCTGTGTGGTGTGTTACTGCGGACGTTATCTCCTTCTGTTTTTGACTGTTTTAGTCGTATTGCTGTTCTGGAAAAAGCAGACGCTAGACTCAGTTGCGTCAGTGCTGGTTGCTTCGGCACTTTCTTCAATATGTCACTGGCCGGAGATGTGCTCTTGCAGAGTTTCAAGCACACATGGTGATATAACTTTGTTGTAGCTTTTGTGGTGACGCTTTTATGGCGTACTTTACATATTACGGTTTGTTGTTCAACGTCTTCCCTCTTGTACCCAAACCACCGCCAGATGATGGATCCTGAATTGTTTTTTTGGGAAAATAAATCTCCCTCCTCCACTTGACCATATCACCTGCTGCTCCCGCGACCCGAGATCGTTGCTACTGCTGCTACATGCTGCCGGGCATATGACGTTGCACGCACAACAGAATGTGATGTACGTAACTAGGTGCGCTTGTTTTATCTCTCTGTGCGGAGAGATGAGAGAGTGAGAGAAACCTGTAGTTCAACGGGCCGCGACTAAAAACAAACTGCGTGTAAATTGAATGTATACTCGAGTATTCACGATATAGTAATTTTCTACATCCCACAGAGAACAAGCCGCGATACATCGAGTATACTCGATATATCGCCCAGCCCTACTGCTCTGTAGTTTAAAATGGCCAAGTAAGGATCCTCCTTACTTTCACCAGCCTTTTTCAGCAGTCTTTTCACTATTTGTATTCTCTTTTTCGCTCAATCATTTAACTATTGGTATTAAGGACTTTATGTCACATGTGTGAGTCCATATTTCTTGGAAAACAAAGGGTATTCTTCACTGTGAAATTGTTTGCTGTTATCAGTTACCCCCGTCGTGTGAATCTCATGTCTGAAGATTGATTTTGTATGCTTGATCACCTGCTTTCCCATAAAGTCAGAAAGAAGAGCAAACTCTGGGCAGTTTGAATGGTAGTCTACCATAACTAGATAGTCTTTGCCACTTGGGTGGAATATTTTACACTGGCAGGTTTAACATCTCTGTACTACATTATTAATGTCTCTATGTATACACCGCCAATACATTACTTCTCTGATACGCCTCTTTCATTTCTCTATGCCCAAGTGCCCTTCATGTACCTGACCATGTCTCTTTTCATAGAGGATGGGATGATTACCTTAGTGCCTTTTAGCAGAACGACATTCACCACACACAGTTCTTCCTTGAAGTACAGATTAGGCATCTTGCTTGTAAGAACTTGTACCTTCCATTCGCCCCAGGATATCAGCTTTTTTTGGTAACCTGAAATGTTCTCTTCCAATCAATTTATTCAGGTCACTTGGTGCCAATCACAGCCACAGTTTTCTATCTTTATATTCATTTATCACTAGTGAATTGGCCCAGTCTGTAGGTTCCTCAGTTTGTCTCACAATTCCCAGTTCTGTCAGCCTGTCCATGTCACTTTTTCTTATCTATCCCTCAGTGCTAATGACACTTTTCTGGCTGGATGAATGACAGGTTCTGCATTTCTTTGAGCTGTATCTTGTGGTCCTGGCAGCTTCCCTATGCCTTCAAACCCTTTTGGGCATGCTGTTGTGATCTTATTGTGCAGCTTAGTCCGGTCCCTTGACTCGTTGGGTAGCTGCACTGCTTCACTGTCAATAATGTACACTTTATCAGCCTTAACTTCTAACATTTTTGTAATCCCAGAATAGGCTGTCTTTCCTCATTTACTGTAGAAAACAGTGCATGGAGGTCTGTTCCATACTGTTCGATAGACTTATTGTCTCCATGTAGTCTATTAGGGAAAACAAGCCTCTCATAAATCTCATCCTTGGTTTGGAATATGTTTTACATTTAGCCATCACAGACTAGGCTGTCAACAGATATAGTTCAACACTTTGCTTAAAAACTTTCCAGTTTGCAACTACATTGCCAGTAAACATCAAATTTGCTGCTCTGCTGGCTGGCAAATGGCATCCATCTTTCAACTGTTTATGTATTAGTAAAATAATCCCACTCCTGGTAGGCCACCATCTTTTGAAGCAGTCTCATACACCAAGATCATTCATTCAAAAGCAACTTTACTCCGAGAAGAAATTCCTAAAACACTACAGACTGGAGCACCTGCTTCAGGCATTATTTAAAACAATAATCGATATTGTTCTTATTTTGAAGAAACACTGCATGTAAACAAGAGGAAACATATAGGAGTAAACATTGGAGAAATGGTAAAGTAGCCCACACATGATGAACAGTAAAACTGCTCTTCACCGGCTGTACCATTGTTTTCCTATGAGGAGAGCACTGGCATCCAACTAGGTGGCAGCGCTATCCTTGGTGTGGTGCACCAAATTGCCACTGGGTGTTGCGCTCAAAGTTCAAAATATTTAAACTTTGACTTTGCTGCTGACCTGGCAAAATGCAACAAATGAGATAATAGCCATATGTGATGTAGCCAGAAGCAACACATGCAAGCACGGGGGTAGGGAGTGACGGAAGAAAAACTCTGTTTCAGAGTTCAACAAACTTTATAAGACAACATTAAAAACATATTACGTTCTCACAAGGAAAAGTAATGCAATTTTCAAATGAAATGAAATGCCTTGAACACAAACAACGGTCTATGACTGCAACTGATGACATAGGAATTGACAACAATGTTCTTCATATACCCCATTAGCACACTTGTTGCCTTGAGACATTGTGAATAGCTACCTTGAGTACTTTTTAATGATGAATACCTGCGCTGCGCTTCACCACTGCACCAAGTGTCTACATTACGCTCTGAAAACCTACCTTTCTTATCATCTGAAGGCAGCTTAACACGCATGGGGAGCACGGGGAGACAAGCAAGTGATAAGGCTGAACGGGGAGAGAATGCTATAACGGGTGGCAACAAGCTCTTACATTGGTCTATGAACTGCAAGGAAACAGAATAAACTGCATTACACCATCAGTCCAGGGTTACATTTTTCCGCTGGAACACGACATCATTGATATCTATTGAGCAGCCCAGCAAAGGCAAAACTGACAATAGAGGCGTAGCTAAAGTGTCAGGTCAAGTTTGAAGTGCAGGACCACTGACCAAGCTGCCATATTTGACAAGTTGGGAATAAGAACGTGTGGGTCTGTGCCACCCATGATTTCTCATGTGCCAGTCTTCTTGTGTGCACCGGAGGTCATTTTAATGATTTACGCAACAACAGTTCAGTCGTCAAGAACAGGGGCAACACTGTGTGGAATTTCTGCTTGTGACCCAGCGTTTGCTTGTGTGCTCGCAAGTGTTGATTTATGACAAAAATGTCATGCAAACACTTTGTGACAAGGCTCCCTTCACTCCTTCCTTCTCTTCCTCCTCCCCACAACAGCCTTCATCCAGCGATGTCAAATTTGCAAAAAGAACATTTAGCCTAGTCATCTATACCTGTAGGGACTTTTTATTTTGGTTGTTATCTAATGTTACTTGAGCTCAGTTAAGTGACCTATGTTTGTTGTCACTGTCTGACACTAAATGACAAGTGTCCTGCTCTGTTAATACACAAGGAAATCCTCCTTTGCAGAGGCAATCGAATAAAATAAAAATGTAAAAATTCTTGCAATGCCAAACACTTTAAAAATATATATTTTTAACTGGCTTCAGCAGAATTGCTACCTAGGCCTTTAGTGTTCATTGATTCTTTTAGCAGTCATACCTGAGTGTTTGTTTGATGCTGCTGCAGGATGTCTTGTTTTCTTGATTCCAAATGTCAGGAGCTAGTTTTCCACTTTTCCGTCCTATGTCCTCCGAAGTCCTCAAGATTCGGAGTGACTTTGTCTTCGTATCTTAAATCCCTTGGTGGTAGAAATCAAACTCAGAGGAGTCTGCAGGCATCCAGTTCTGCAAAGCAATGCTGCTTTAGTGTGCCCTTTACAAAAAAAAAAAAAAAAAAAAAAATTCTCTGATTCTTAACTAATCTACCTTTTATTGATCAGGCATAAAGCCAAGCTGTGTCCTTACTGTATCCTTTCTCCTCTTGTTTTGGTCCTGCTGCTCCATGCTCTCTGCATAATCACAACATAGCAGTATGCTACAGTATGCTGCCCTCCAACACACTCTGTCTTACTATGCCTTGCCTTTTTTACCTCCTCCTCTCTCCCCTCTCTCTGGCTCTCTCTCTTTCTCTCCTTCCCTCTTATTTCTGCCACTATCCTGCTTCCCAGCATCCATGCATCCTGTTCTACAGCTGGGTGGAGAACAAGAGCAAGGGGGAGAGAGATAGTGAGAGAGAGAGAGAGAGAGACAGAGCGACAAAGAGAGAGAGAGACAGAGAGGAAGTGACTTGCATCAGTGAGGCAGGGACTGTGTGTAAATTACCATGCAAGTTAAAAAGCAGGAAAATGCACTGACAAGAACTGTAAAATAAATGTAAATATAGACAAAGCTGTATCAAAAAGAATAGAATAAAATAACCTCGAGGGTATAAATCCATATTTGGTCTGTTTGGTAATGAAAACTCACAATATGTCAAGACTATCATGGATATCAGGGCATATTCAATCAAATAGGAACAAATGTATTATCTTGAATTTGGTGAGATTTACATCTAAATGTTCAAACAAAATGCTCACCTAGTATCATCACCTCATCGTATGTGTTTATTGAAATTCTGTTGATCTTCATGAGAGTTTTTAGCAGAGATCTTTGTCTAAGCTTGTACTTCCCAGCCTCTCCCAAACAATTCACACATAGCTGAGTATAATATGTGGATGTCATAAATCAAATCTATTGTTTTTCTTAAAATACAAATGATCTGTTTTTTGTTAACATACAAATTTAAAAAATGCATTATTTCATGATTAAATGACCATCATTACCTTTAATTTTGTTTTATAATATAACTACTTTATTGACTTTGGGTATTTAGTCTGAAGCAAGTTTGTAATGCTATGGGATTGACAACAAAGACAGCAAGCTTTATACATCCCAACATTTAACTATTGATTTCTTTGACCAACATTGCTTTTGTGGATAAGTCTTACACACAGTGTTGTGTTACACATTGCACTGAGCAATAAATTAATAATATATCAAAATCGTGATATGAGACTATACATCATCTTAGATTTTGGATATTGTAATATAATGATATGGCATAAGTGCTTCCCTGCTTTTAAAGGCTGCATTACAGTAAAGTGATGTCATTTTCTGAACTTACCAGTTTGTCCTAGCTCTTCTGTATTTGCCTTTATCCACTTAGTCATTATATCCACTTTACTGGTGATTATCTATCAAAAGTCTCATTGTGAATATTTTGAAAAAGCACCAGCAGTCATTCTTACACTGTCAATATTGAGGTATTTGGTCAAAAATATTGTGATATTTAATTTAGTCCAATATCGCCCGCTTTAGTTACACGTAGCTGTTCCTTAAATTATTTGCAATGTTGAATAAACAGTATTCCATCTAATAAATAAAAAGGATATAGCTTAGATTAACATTAAGAGGCTGAAAGGGCAAATTTAAATAAAATTAAACAAATTAATTTGATTAGTTTAAAAATGATTAAAATGCCATATTTCAAACATTTCAATCAAAAAGTAATTACAAGCAGAGACTACTACATTTTCAGACAGAATTGTTTTTCACATATTAATTACATAAACAATAAAAGGCCTGCAGTGCATGGGATATTCAATTATTCATATTGCTATATATATATGCAGGGGCTTGTCAGTAATTTCAGCATCAGTAGAGAAAGTAAAGTGCTGCCAAACTGTCCCACGGTGAGCTCAGTCATATTCAATCCTTGTTACATGCCTTAACAGCAAAGAGTCTGTTTGAGAACTTGTGTGGGCATAGCAATTAACACAAAGTTAACAGATGTCATTCTAAAAGTTATGATTTTTTTTTTTCAAAGCATTTTTTTTTAAACTTTATTTTGAAATGTCCCCACCAACTTCAGGCTGTAGGCTAGTGAGAAATGTGTTTAAATGGATTTATTGAACCTGTGTGGATCAGCCCCATAGCAGTTTCAGTTTAATTACAGAAACCTGTGTGCTTCAGATTAAAGAGAAACCCACTTTAAAGTCTGTGCATAACAGAATATTTGTGGTTGCTAAAACGAAATTTAAAAGCAAATAGAGAGTGCCGTAGACTAAATATTCATTTTATAGACCTGTTTAATATAATTATGTATTAAATGAAGTTTTGCAACCTTTTGCATCTAACATAAACCCTTGACATTTCACAATGATCTGCACTCCTTTTCAGACAAATTCCCTTTTGAGAGGTATGTTCAGATTACACTTACTGTAAAAATGGCATACTGTTTCATGATTCTTGTGGATTTAGCTGCAGTATGCAAGGACTGTATAAGAAGAAGAAAGGGTTTTTTTATGTTCTTAGGGTTTCCTTTTAACAAACAATGTAATATTTTTAGCATTTGTAATGTGAGAAGATAATGTCAAATAGCGGGTGGTTTACAAAATGTGACAGTTGTTATCAGTAATTAATAAAAACCAGTGTTGAAACTGGCTCAGTGGAGACCTGAGTTTGCTGCGTTCAGAAGATTGCACTCATATTCCATCACTGCAGCCGTGGGGAACATAAAGCTGACTTTGTGAATAGAAAATTGTTCCTTAGCCTCAAGGTGATTACGCAATATTGTATCACTGAGATTGCCTGCTGTGCCTAATAGCAAGGCACAACAGTTTTACTGTCACTGTAATAGTTTTGTGTGGTTTGCATTTAATCATCTCAATAGTTGGTTCTTCTTTAGAGAAGTGTATAAATATTTGTTATCAGTTTCTTTTCTTAATTTCATACTTTTATTCTCTTCTTTATCAGACCCTATCCATAGGGATTGATGATATGTATCACTAGTTATAATAGTGATAATATCTGATAATGGCCTAAGTATACTATATTAATGATTTGCCTAATGGCCCAATGGAGTTTTTACAAATGTGATCAGTAATAATGAAATAATGATTAATGAATGAATAAAAATAGCATGTGTAGGTGAGGAAAGCTAGAATTGTCTGTACACAAAGAATATTGTATTCATAATATTTAGGATGCAATTAAAAATGTTAATAGAATAACATTTTACATTTATTTAAAGCTGCATTCACAAAACCAGCCACTGAGGGGCAGATACACTTTAAAGAGATACTTAAACAATCATAATTTGGATTTTGGAGTTTGAGTTATTTTTGAAAACAGGGAAACATGAACAGGATATACCAGCATTTTTATTGCAAAATTATTTTTATAAAAAAAATACAGCACTGTGCTAAAGTTTTGGGCATTGGATTCCTATCCATCAGGAAGGTGCTTGATCAGTGTTAAATGTATTCTGCAGCTTGACAATAACCCCAAACATGCAACCAGAGTCAAAAATAACTCTTTGGATTGACATGATGAACAAAGAGGCCTGCAACAGATGGCATGGCCCCCGCAGAGCCCTGATCTCAACATCATGGAGTCAGTGTGGGATTACATGAAGAGACTGAACCAAGTCAGATACATAAATTCACGCAAGAAGAACTGTGGCACCTTCTCCAAGATGCAGGAACAAGTTAGCTACTGTGTACCTGGAAAAACTGTGTACAGAGGAGAATTGGCATTATTTCAAAGGAAAAATATGCCCTCACCAAAATGTATTTTCCTTAACACACTTTGTATGAAGTTTAGGGATAAATAAAACCAATTTACAGCATTATTTTTGTAAGCATCTTCACTTTACAATTAGTGCCTGAAGCTTTTGCACAGTGCTGCATGTTACATTTTTAATCATGCACTGATTTTCAAGACTACTGAGCCAGGAAAAGTCCTTTATTATAGTATTATTAAAGAAATGATAAGAGGAAAAGAAAGAAAAGAAAGATTTATACCATTGCAGACCAGTCCTTTCTGCATTATATCAGTATTGTTCACTATATCTATTTATTATTATTTTCTAGCGTGAGAGAATATAAACAATGTGGGTCAGTTGCCAGTCTCAGTTTCCATCAGTAGGTGTCAGTATTGCTGGAGAGATGGACTCTTGGAGTGGTAGCATGTGGATTTATGATTTCTGCACTCTGCAGACAGATGGAGCCCATGGCACAGACATCAACAGACACACTCCCAAACAACATTACACATGAGGCTTCATTGTTTAAATGGAGGAAATGAGGAAATGATTAAGTTCCCATGTTAAGCAGATTCCAACCCTCTATCGCCTCCTTGAATCTCTACCATCTATCAGATTTGCTGATACATCGCAGCTGACTCTTCATTTTGAGGTCCATGGGGTATTCCAAACTCATGCTGACTTTATCACAGTATCAAATAATTCAGCACTATAATATTATTGTTACTGTCCTGTAACATGTCGTTAACCTCTAATTGTTTTTCATTTGGCAGCTGAACTGGTTTCAAATGTGTTCCAACAGTTTTCTCCTGCGAATACACTTTAATGGCTTTGCTGAGTTGAACTTGAGTTCTTAAGGAGGTGATTGAGTCAATGTGGTCTTATGTTTGGACATAAAGTTCCAGTTTATGGCCAGATTTCCAGGAACACATATTGTTTGATGGGAAAAGATTTTTTTTTTTGTTAAGTTGAACATTCCTAAAATACTCAAAGGAATGACACTCATTTTACTGCATTCTGTCATCCATTTATGTTTTATTAACTATCAGTTTGCTTATATTATACTGTTATTCAAACTCTTCCTCTAAATACAGTTTCTTGTTCTAAATCATGGCCAACTCTATCAATAAAATATAACAGACTTCCTGACGTCCTGACATGGACTCATCTATTCATACAGATGAAAGTCAAACAAAACATTTTTTATTTTTTATTACAGTATCAAATAATAGACGAGAAGTAACCTATGTAATATTATTGTTATTGTCCTCTAAGGAGAGTTTTTTTTTCTTTTTTTTCTTGGAAGTCATCAGTCAGTTATTTGGATGATGATCCCTCTCCCACATTACCATCTGTTCTCACTCTGTTTTTCATTTGGCTGCTAAACTGACTTCAAATATGTTGCAACAGTGTTCCCTTGAGTAAATATATTCATGTGTATGGACTAAAGGTTTGTTTATGGCTAAAGATGGCTAGAGATTTCTGGGAACACTTATTGTCTGATGGGAAACCTCCCCCTCTGATCTGAACTGAATTACAGTTTCTGCTTCTAAATCATGTCCAACTCTGTCAATAAAACATAACTTCCTGTTCACGTGGATTCATGAAACAGATGAAAGTCAAAACACAGCTTAAGATATTTAAGAAAACCTTTATTTGTGACTTATTAACAAAACACATTACCAGATTGATGAAATCATAAGAATCACTATCATCACCTTAACAATGATAAGCAGGTGTACAAAAAAAGTTATCAACAGATCTGCACTGTCACAGTCCACTGGTATGTGTGATTCACTGCCACACTCAGCGACTGACGAACATTCACTATACACAAGCAGAGAATACATCAACTTTATTTTTTTTTCAACCATTTTATGTGTTTAAATTTTTTTTCTTGCTTTTCTGCTTTTTTTTCTCTACTAGGCAAGGAATAGATATGGAGGGTGAGTAAATGATTTCACAATAGTGTTTGTTTGATCATCATTTCAAAGCTTAACACAAGTTTGAGGATCGATTTTCTTACCTATGAAAATCATGAAGGTAAAAACAAACCAAAAAAAAGGCATTTCATAGCATAACACAATAGCATTATGTATATCTAGAAGATTAAATTCATTTTCAACAGGATAAAAAATGTGATTCTTTTAGGTTTTTCCACAAATTACTGTTTGCAATTGTGTATATGCATGTATTTATGTGTGGATGAGTGTGGGTCGATGTGTGTGTGTGTGTGTATGTGTGTGTGTGTGAGTATCGCCTTTGAGAATGTGTATCAGAGGTATATGTATTCCAATACGCATTTCCCAGTGGAAAAACATATCTATGTATATATAGTATCTATATAGTATCTGTTTCCTTTGCTTATAACATGCAAACAGCCACTTGGTGATCTGACAGCACAGAAGTACACCTGAAGGACAGGGCAGAGGGGAAGGAAAATGTGTGCATGGGAGGAATTGAGCATGATAGCAGCACCTATATACCCCTACTGTGACTGGTAATATGATGGTCTAACAAAGGAACACTGAGGTGTGATTTTATGACACATTTCACCATTTTGATGCTGATCCATTATCTGCTGCTCGCGATACACTTTCTCTACCACGCTAGACCGAGGTTTCTCAATGTCAGGACCAAAAGTTCATCTGCTCACACAATTCGCACATGGCTCACAGTACGCAGATGTGCAGCTTGTCAAAGTTTCTTCTTCATGGCACATCCCCAGCAGCATTATATCAGATGTTTGTGTGCAGCAATTAAGCAAAAAAAAAGCATAATTTTAAGGCCTTGCCAGCTGTGATTGTTGACATTGACCTTTACTTGCCTGCTGGTATCATCTTCCATTGCACCACCATCTTTTTTGGGTTATTGCACTGTCACTGGTGCACCATAAACAATGTTAATAACATGTTTCGCTTCCATTAACTCATAAGAGGGTTTGCCCCCTTTCCAAATCAACCGCTGACGGCTTTCCACTATTGCTGAACTGAGCTGCACTTATGCTCTAAGTGGTTCTAGTCGGTCCAGGTTAATCAGCTGTCACTAATGGCTGACAAAGAAATACTTCGGCTCATGCAAAATGGGAATGACTTGCCTGATAGTTTCTTCTTCTACACTGAAGCTGCACAATACACTACTAATGACTGCTACTTTCTGACTCTTCTTTCGTCCTTCCATCCTATTATATCCAGCACAGCATAATCTCAGTTTCTGCTTACCTGTCACATGTCCTTACAATACAATGTATATAACTGATGCGAGCGAATGACAGAGCTGTCAACAATGAGCAATCAGAAGAGACACGCCGGCTGAAGCGCCTAAGCTCAGTTGAAGATGAACCTAACCAATAATGTGTGTGTATGTGTGTGTGAATGTATGTATGTAGCTGTATCTGTATGTCTCTACTGTATGTGTATATTCTGCGTGTAAATATGCAAATACACAAATGTTACTGTGTTACAACTTCACAGTTCATTGAAGGAGAGTGACATTAAAGATGTCTTCTAACCATGTTGAGTTGAAGAAAGCAGAGGAGGGGGGCGGGGACAGGCAGCGGGCAAGCAATTCCTACAAGCACTGAAGCAGTCGAGGCAGTGGTGCAGGGCTTGAAGAACAACTACTTAACATTCAAAGACAGAAGTAGAGGGATCAGGCTTGAACAGAAATGAAGCAACAAGCAACGTTCCTGCTTTACAGCCATATAATACACTCCCATAGTAAGGATGGCATTGGCCTTCAGTCTTAGAGTTTCCAGAAGGGGTGTGTGTGTGTGTGTATTCTTTTAGTATATTTCTGTGTATTTGTTTGTATGTAGAGCGAGAGAGAGAGAGAGTGTATGTGTGTGTTTACGTGTGTGTATGCGGCAGATATAGTCAGTGGTTTTTTTGTACAATAATGCGTGTATCAGACTGGGATGTGCTGATACACAGCGGGGTAAGACCCTGTTGACCTGTGCCATATTTCAAGAGAAGAGACTAGGTCAGGGTTCGGTTGCATCAGCTGCACGTAAGTTCCCTAGTTATATCCGAAATAGTCACTAATCCCAATTCACGCATCCCCTAAAATACAAGCGGCAGCACCACAAAAATCTTAAGTAACAACTAAATAGTTAAGCAAGCGATAAAGCAGGTGCAAATGATACAAAGTCACACAATTGCACTCACTAACAATAAAGCAGGATTTTTTCTTCTTTTTTTTGTTGCACATAGCTTATTTTTTCTTTAGTAATTCCATGCCATTTTAAAACTTAAAGGACTATCTTAGTGATTTCCACTCATTTTTTTTTTACTAATTATGTATACTCAACATTACTGCCGACCATTTTACAAAGGACTTTTATTATATATGAAAAATATACATATATATATATATATATATGTATGTATGTATATTTTTCAGGCAGGATTATATACAAGATGAATATAACCATGCTTAGATTTGCTTGACATATGTAATCCATCCTGTCTGCGTTAAGCTTTGCTGCAGTATTATGTGATATTTCGGTGCAGTTTTCAAATGAATCTGCACTTGAGCAACATTGTGATGAAAATGTAACTTTGATAGATGCTGTGTTCACTTTGATGGATTTCTCAAACAGTGATGGCCTGGGATTTAAAATTTCCAATGGTATCATTTGGAAAATGGTCAGCAGTGTCGTATACATGACTTGTCCTTTAAGCGTCACTCCAATCGTATCAATTATCAATCATAATTTATGCCAACCTAGTCAACTATGAATCCATGTTTTTTGTACCCATCAGCAAGACTGTCATTACTGACTGGCTACTCATCTTAAATCTGAAGGTTATAATTAGCTACAGTCATAGGTTCCTGCCCCCTTACTAAACCATGATACAATTGAATTCAATAACTTTCAAATAGCAAATGAACTAGCTGTTATGAAGCCACTACTTTACACCCTAACCTGGGAACAAACTTGCGTATAGTTGGTGCAACCCAGTCCAGGTCCTCAGCCTCGACAATGTGCTATGTTACAATGAAACAGAGCTCTTCATACGAGTGTGGTCCAGCTTGTCTCTGGTGTTAATCTCATGATAAATATACATGTATGTTTTTAATTTTTCATATTTCTTTTTTTTTTATACAAAAGACCACATTTTCTGAATTTCTACAAGGCCTCAATAATATTGAAGACAAATGCATCTGTTTCATTTTCTTTAGTTTGGCTTCCACTTCACCTCCAAGTAGGTGAGCCAAAAGGAAAGGGGGCTGCATAAAGACTGAGAAGCCAACACAGGCAGCCTCAGCTGACAATGGTCAGATACATATAGTACACCTTTTCAGGTATTTTTGTTTTCATTATACAAACTAGGGGGGCAGTAAATCACAGAAAGGCAAATCTAATCCAATAAAATCCTTTCTGTTTGAATTTGGTCCAGCCTTTAGATGAAGACATGTGTTTACCATTTAAACTGTTATAGGCCATAGTTATAGGCCTAATGAGCCAACAAGGAGAGAGTAACATTTGTTTAGCAAGTTCGCATGGTGTGGGGAGCCAGGCCTGGTCTAATGAGGGTTTGGCCACTGTACAGTGTCTATGCAAATATGGTGCAAGAGGGCTCCCTCTGTTTCTGTTCTACAGTATGCAATTGGCTTTTTTTCTGGCTCTGTAATTGGGATGGTAGTTTGTTGATAGCTCTGTTTTGAAGTCACCCTTTTCTCCTCTAATCGTCCCCATCATCCTTTCCTTTATCCTTCTTGTCCTTCTTGTCCTTCTTCTTCTTTTTTTTCTTCTTGGCCTCCTCCTTCTTGCCAAAGCTTATGAAGTCACCTTTGTCATCCACGGGGCCTCCATCATGGCGGATAGAAATGATGGCTGGGGATCCAGGGATGATGAAGGCTTCAGGAGGAATCTCACCGGGCTTCAGGAGCTGAGGCTGAGGAGGGCCGTAGCTTTGTCCGGCACCATATCTGAAGTGCCAGCTGTTGCTGTTGACTCCAGCGCCCACCGGGGGAGATAGCTCTCCACCACCCTCTCCATCTATACAGGTATGACAACAACAAAAAACAACTCAGAATTTCACATTTAGACTAAGTTAAATGTGACTAAGGAATAAACAAAATCAAGCAACAGCAAGCAGAGCAACAGCCTGATAATGGAGCAATAGCCGCGGGGAGCGGATATTTTCAGGACAGCAATTCAGCTGAGAACCCGGGAGGGAACACCAGTGGGGACTAACCTTTAAACCAAAGGGATGTTTAACTTGGCATTGTGACTTATATTTGTATTTGGATGATGCCAGGGCCATAATCCTACCAGAGACGGGGATTCAAATATTAGTGCGCATAAGCATGGACAGAGAGAGGAAGCTAGATAGCAAGTTGGGAAAAAAAAGATGCTAAAAAAAAAATGAAAAAAGTCGGAGGAAGGGATCTATATATAGATAGATGAATATGCAGTGAAAATAAGACATAGTTATTAAGGTCAAAAGGTCAAAGATGCCAGAATAAAAAGGAGGGAGTAGATGAGATGGGCTGAAGAGAGAAAGGGAAAGGGAGTGAGAGAGACAGAGAGAGAGAGCGAGAGTGAGAGAGAGAGGCAATAAGAAAGATGGGGGTGGGCGGGTTTTGCAGACACGGTGCTCTCAGGCCCACACCAGTTCCCTCTGCGCTGACCTACTTTCAGTCTGGATTTTATTTAGTTCAAACACAGTCCTTTGCAAAAAGATTCTGTTTGATTTTCTTTGTAGGCTATTTATGACATTGCTGGAGTGCTCATCCAACACTGTCCCACTGGGATGTACAATACTTTGATAATACGCATGATGTCCATACACACAGTGTCCCACTGAGCTCCTGCAATGAGTTCATTAAGTAGAAGAATAAACTGGACTATAATTAAAGTAGCTGTAATAGACACTAAAACACTGAGAGCATACATAGAGCACTGGACACCTTTCACAGAGAGACTTCATGTATTATTGAGCCATGATTACCTGGAAACTGATTGTATATTAATTCATGCAAACATAACTGCATAAAGAAGGGGTCAGACGTAGCATGGAGTAACAACATTCCATTGTTTCAAGAACAAATGAACAGGGATACACATAAATAATTTGTTTTCTGCCTGCAAAAAAATAGGTGGATTCATTTTGAACTGGATTAAATAATGAAATTAGCATGTGCTGAACCAGGATAACGAACAAAGCTTTCAAATCTGGTTCTACTATGCAAAATAATACACATTTTTTTACAAACAATTTTTGAAAAAAAGAGTCAACTGCAGCTAATTGATCGACAGTATTTAATATAGCTTGTTTAATGAGTGTCAGAGGATATCATTCCATCTTACCATTAGAAGAGTTAGCTCTGTAATACTGCAGTGCTCGTCTGTGTTTGAGGATTATGACATCTGATGGCGTGGTGTGTCTGTCTGTATTTAATCTGGGTATTAAAACCAAAGGAAGAGGCTCTGGTATTTGAAATAAGTCCCATTCAATTGCTATCAATGGTTAGGGAAGGAAGATTGCTTCTTCTCGTGTGGAGGAGGACAAACATGCTTAAAAATAAACTGAATAGACAGCCGGTGAGTTAAGGGAGATGTGCAAATACTGTGAGGCAGAATGTGGATAGAGGCACATTGAGACAGTAATACAGTGCATTGCATTACTGCACACAAAGCATCTCCATTTTATATAACTGACACAGTATTTCCTGTTACTTGATACTGCTAGGAAGGTGATTTGATGCTGTGTTATAAGAGTTTAAGAATACTTTGGTAGATATTATGTTTTGTGTTGATAGATAACTAGAATTCCAAAAAGAGACATTTTAGGTTTTTATTTTCATATTTTAGGTTTCATTTTTATTTTGTAGCTGTAGATCAGATGCATGTGTGGACACAGTGTCTTCAAATATATGTCTAACTACAGTGGTTCTTGGTTACTTACTTAGGTATGCATTGCACAATTCATCATGGTAGAATATAGCAAAATGTGTCCCTATCCTTTTATCAAAAGCTTCCAAAAAAGAGTAAGGCGTGTGCATTGATTGATTGAACACTGCAAACTGCACTATGCTGTAACTGCTTGGTTCCTGCAGCAAGGAAATCATACCCTCACAGCTGTAAAGTTGGCTGTTTCAGCTTATGTACACCTGATGGGGCTTGGGCAGTTCATATTTCTATGCAACTAAGCTAAAATGTCAAGTGGTTGTGTAGCACTAATGAAGTGTATATTGTCTCTGAGTCTTGGGACATCCCTGGGCTTTCTTCACTAGCTGTAACAAATCCAAACCCCTGACATTCTAATTCTCTAATTAGAATCCTGGCCCAGGTATTAATCAGAGATATTACTGCTTGCGTGTGTGAAAAATGAATTCATAAGGAATGGGTCATGTCACAGCTTGGAGAATTCTGTGCAACTACGAAGAGCTTTGCTTCTTCCGTGCGACTGTTTGTCTAACACGGAGGATTATTTGTAACTCTGCCATTGCTTCATATTAGCCTATATTTCACAGCAAGCACACATCTAAAATGGATTATGTGTGCAAGTGCTGGTAAGCAGGTCAGTATAGCTCCTTGTGAGGAGGTTGCCATGACACCTGATGTCGATATGTGGGTGTTGAATGCCTTAAATTGTAACCTGGTGTCCTACATTTAAAGTAGGCTGTTATTTCCTGTCTAGTTCAAGATTCAATCTAAAATGAATCCCTCCGGTGCTTTGTAACACATGCACAAATCTGACAGTTGTGTAGCGCTTGTGTTTAATATATGCGGCACATCAGATGTATTCTGCGTCGAAGTAAACCATCCTTTTCTATATTATTTCCTCTCATTTAACGAGTACCCTCTCTTTCTTCTAAATACCTGTCCTTGCTGAGTCCACCTTCCCTTGTCTGCTCCCTACTCCTTCATTTTTTCTGTCGCTAAATCTTCCATTCAGAGATATGACTGGTTGCCATGGAAACTGCATTCGCCCACTCCCTGCCGATGGAGGGTGCGGCTGCTGCAGCAATCTCTCAGTTAGACAGTGTTGCCAGGCAACAGGTCACATGGCGTTCCCTAGCAACAACACTACTGCAGGAACCTGCCAATCCTCTTAACCTTTCTCTTTCTCCATCCCCCCACACCTCGTTTTTTTCTCTCTCTCTCTCCATCCCCCTGTACGTCTCCTCTACTCTTCCTTTCCAAAATTCCTTTTAATGTTACTGGAGCTCTCTTTTTGTGCATGGCACTCTCTTATTACTGATAATAGCTTCTCTCGCCCTCTGGCATTAGACAAATGTCTCCTCATCTGTGCCATGGGTCACTTACATAAACGCAGCTTTTGAGGGTGCCGCATTTAGATGCATCACAGCATACTGGACAACTTCATCATTATAACAATTCACTGCAGACATGAAAATGTGTCACAAAAAAGGCTCCACCTCTTGATGCACAGTAAAGAGGATCAACCTGCAATCCAGTACATGGCTGTGCCACAGCACTGAGCCACTCCTAACAAATGATTTCCTAATGCAACAATGCACTCCTGATAAGTCTGCAGTTCACTGTGCGCTCTGAAATATAATATTTGTGTATTTGCATGACCAGAGAGACATCTTTCCATCTCCTCTGAAAAATAATCCTCTGAAAACTGGCATGAAGAGACTGGTACAGTTCATGTCTAGTGACAGACAGTAAGACATATTCTGTCACTGACTCACTGAGTGATGGGCTGTGATGGTACCCTCCACCCTCAAGTCTCTACCTATGTTCTAATTCTTGCTGCTTGACAGAAAATCAATGAATGGAAGCAGGGCTGAAGGACAGAGGGAACAGCTCACAATGTTCAAAGCACTGCATAAAAACCTAAAAAGTCAGCCAACAAAAGCTGCACACGATTTTGCTGTGCTTTTCTTTCCCAAATTTCCTCAGTCAATAGTTCTGAGCCAGTGTTTCTGTAAATGATGGTCATATCTGAGGCCAGCCGTATTTGCACAATAGTGTTACAACACATCTTCAGTGTTCCCACCCACTCAGGAAAAATGGTTTCAAATTAAAAGCAGTTGCCTTTTTGGATCTGTGGCTCTTCGTGCAGCCGGCTGCTTTCATGAGAGGACACAGTTGTTTATTTGTGGTTCTGTATGAGGGCCCCGGGCTTTTGGCTTCTCGGCTAAACATTATGCTGGAATTTAACATCTTGAAGATATTCAAGAAAAAATTCTGTTGAGCCCCCAGTTTCACCAAGTTATCTAAACCAAAGAAAGAGAATTGTTTTTCTTTAAAGCAAAAGCTACCTGGGACCCCTTGTCACAAATTGCATTGTCTATCAGTTACAGATACAGAAGACTTATTTTGTTTTATTTGAATAACTTTTAGAGGCTCCAGGAGAAGAAATACAGTGATTGACCATAAAGCAAAGGACGATTGACTTTTTTCACCATCTTGCAACCCCTTACATTAGTCTAGCAATTTGTTGTTGGGGTCCTGAACCCCAGTCTGGGAACCACTACCTTATTGGGTTGTTTTAGGAATATAATAATAATTTGTGGTTGCCATTATTTATCTATATGCTTGCAGACACAGAAGGTTTTGGTATGCTATGGGCAGTGTTTGTGTGATGTGATATTTGTGTTTTTTTTGGATATCCTAATAGCTTCCACATCTTATTCTATTTATAACTCCATGTTTCTTCTTTTCATCTGTAGGGAGTAACAAAAGCCATCACTGCAGCGACAAGGTTGTTTTCTGGCACACAAACAACATTCCTGGAAACTGGACTCAGATTCAAACCCCCAGGGGCTGTGGTCGTGGGCCACTTTACCCCTACAATGATCAGGTGCCCAAACTTTATTTAGTACCACAACTGGAGGAATACGGTTTAGGTGATTCAGTCCTATATTAAAAGTCTTTACTTTAAATTTCACCATGTATTCATCCTGTAACACTGATGCTGTCTCCCTTACGGAACCCACAGTAGAGTAAATTTATTCAGTGACTGTAACATTTGTTGGCTCCTGTTTGTTTTTGTTTTTTTAACCTTAACTATGCTGCATTACACAGGTATATACAATATAACTGATATATGAAAAAAAAATACAGATAGCAGCTTCAACAAATAGTTTGGAGTTGTAGCCCATTTTAAATGATCCTAACTAAAATTATAAGAGAAAGGGGAAAAATCAGCTGACTTTTACTTATAAAATCACTTTTCTATCAGAAGTTGACACTCAATGTGCTTTTTCAGCCAACATCCTGATTACCAGACTTCCACTCACCAGCAGCGCTGGACACAGTGGGCCAGTTCTGGACCAGCATCCCCTGGGCCCCCTGCATCACAGAGGACTCCTCCATGTGGACCGAACTGAAAGGCAGAACACATTCAGCAAAGTCAGTGAGACACATCTAAACAATTATTTACTCATTGCTTATCATAATTTCTTCAAATAATAATAGATTTTTTCAAATAATGTATAATGCAACACAAAAACTGCTTACAGTGTCAAAGATTTCAAACAGTATTAGTCACTTTTTCAAGCCTTGACAGCAACAATTGCTAATTGTCTGGAGCAACCATTTTTGACTATTGTCATATTTCTTGTGGTACGGTTGCCCTTTGTCTTAATCTGGTGTAAACAGACCACTGGTTTTATGATCTAATTCAAAACCAGTGGTTTTCTGGTTGCTGAGAACCCGATGAAAGAACCATTGAACCATACACTATCATATGACATATGAGTAATGGCAGCAGATGTAGTCATCATCTCATGTCTCTGATATAATCAAGTGTCTGTCAAGTTGGCTCATCCTCATCATTGTTCATTGTTGGTGGTGGTGGCCGACTTTGAATGTGGGTATTGAGAGAGACTTCTGAGAGGTTAATTTTTCTGTTGGCATCTTATTACATGCCTTACTGTGGTTGACTATTTAATGCCACTGCATCCTTTTTACTGCATTCATCATATCAAGGGTTACCATCTTCATTTCCATGTTAGTAGCCCCAAGCCTAAATGAAGCCATCTCTGTGTCACTCTGTCAACATCACTGTGAAGTGATTGGGTCAACATGCTGTATGTAGCTATGTAGATACATGTAAGGAGGAGGTGCCACCTTAGTTTTACCACAGTAGCTTCAGTTTGAGTCAGTAGCTCCAGTGTTGCATCGGTTTTACTATTGTTTTAAATTTTGTTTCACTTCTTCATACATGTTCCTCCCATCATCCAACCTTTAGGTCCATTGATATCTACATTTGGCACTGATTGTCACTGTATTGGTTTTAAATATTGTAGAGAGGATAAGAAGACAAAGAAGATGCACTTAAGTTGTTATAGTAGGTAACTCACAGTATGGCAGGTGCAGACCAATTATCCACCTTAATAGAAATCCACTATCAATGTCGCACCTTCAGGATGCGGCTTCATTTAAAAATTTGAAGTTTTATTCGGTGTGATCTACCTTACATTTTTTAAAGAGCCAAGCCAAACAGCCACACCAAAAGCAACATATATATAATTAATTGTTCTTTTGTTGCTTTTTCATTTTCCACTTTTATGGATACCATTTATTTACATACTCTATTGGGATACAAAACATATTAAGTATTTTTAATGGCATGCTGTAAGTATTTTCAGCTGATCTTGTTATGTAGTTATATTTAAATGTATGGTAATTACGTGTATAAAAAGTAGGGCACCACTACCACGCCCAATGTATGAGAAATATAAATAAGAATCAACCATCCTTAGAGGTTATAACATAGCCTCTTAGGATGGCACAAAGATGGAGTTTTTTTTTATCATTTTTATTTTCCCTAGATGTGAAAACCCACAGGTGTACTTTTCTGACCTCTTTTTTTCCCCTACTTAGCTGGTGGGACGTCAGCACACTGAGAGACAGCAACACGGAGACAGTTCATTACAGTTACAGTGTTGGGGTTCACCATCACCTTCTGTTGACCCTCACTTAAAAATGGTACATTAAAAAAAGCTTCCATGTTGTATGGTTGAGAAGTTGAGAAATACATTTTTTTATGTTTTAATGATTGCATGCCTGGTAGTATACTGTATTTTTTTTTATGAATGCAATATCCTAATGAGTAAACTTTCACTTTAAAATAATACAAATAATACATACTTCCAAATAAACTCTTGATTCTTATATCTTACTAGGTTGAATTTAGGTTATATACATGTGTTATTGTATGTACTAGATTAAATAGAGAATGGGCAAATAAATGCAAGTTGCTTGAACCAGAGCTGCCACAATATCACAATCACAATGTTCTTAAAACATGCCAGTTTCCAACATAGGCTGAGTTTTTTCCTCCTATACATTCATAATGAATATAGAGCTTACTATACAGAAGGACCTACCCTGACTGGGCCCTCTGCAATGCAGCACATCTAGCATCTATCTCATACTGCATCACACTTGTTCAATAGGGATTTGACATGAATTCAAATGGCCATGTATACTGTACTCTGAACAGTGTAAGTTTCAAGCCTTCACATAAGCAAAGGTGCTGGTGTAATGTGTAAGAATGTGATAGGACTGGTGTTTTCAACACTGACTGAATGCACGAGGAATGTGGGTCAGTGATGTTGGTGCTACATGCTGTGTGAAGTCAGGGACATTACAGCATGCCTCTGTTGGGCTTAATTGTTAATGTGAGCATCTCTGTCTCCGCTGTATGAACCATTTCAGAGATGGCAGCGGCAAATTGCAGTGATGATTTATGCTAATCCATGTCATGTTACAGTGACTCGATGACATGATGCACATTATATTACCCTCCACACCATAGAAATTAACACTAATATCCAATTAAATCAAACTTAGAGAAGAAGACTGCACAAAACGAGCGGTAAGCATTGTTAGCATGAAATCACCAGAATTCAGCACAAAGGATAGGCATGAGGAGGAAAAACTCATTAGTCCTTGAAGTTCCAGCTGTCCTCTTATCAAATTAGCAGAGCATTTCATTACATATGTTAATGCAATTTTTGTAACCTGATCATTACAAGACTTCAGTAGCAGATGTAGATTTTAATTTCAGTACTGCAACATGTAGACTTCTAATAGCCTATTTAAGTCCTGTTTTATTATATTATTTGGTGTAGTGTGTGTGATCTTTCTGAATTAGCCACATCTATTATTGGAATTTGGATGGGAAGACCTCATGAGGTAGATTGCATGCAACGACACCCAGTGAATTAATAAGGATGACAGGATTCCAAAATGTCGTCGGCTGTCTGTGTTCACAACTTGCCCAAACAGAATAAATACACAGAGAAACACACACATACACGTGTGTGCACGCAGGGTAGTTGTACTTGTGCATCAGATAATCAGAGAAAGGTCATAGGCAGCTCATTTGCCCTTCATGCTTCCTGCTTAAAGACTTTCACTGTGGGAAGCGACACTCAGAATGTAGATGACCTATATAGTATTACACTGCAGACAAGGAGTGCCACTGATGGGAGCTGCACATGGCTTTTCCCGAAGGAGGATGTTGGGGTTAAGGTTCAAACAGATGCTGAGAGGCCACTAGCGGTCATTTCTGACAGTGGCCGATACTGACCTGCAGTGTTGTGTTGCAGAGTGTGAGAAAAATCATCTTTTTTTTTTTCAATAGAGGTCATTTTGAGGTGCTCGTATCTGTGCACAGTCTAATGTGTCAATACATATAATACCATATGTTACAGCATGTGGTAAAGAGCAACATGAGGAGTTACTGTAGTGATAGTGTAGACTGGATGTAGATTAGGATGAATAGATGTATGTACATTTTTTTCTAGATGATCAAAAGTTGCAAAAGAGTTAAAGGTGGAAAGTGCTTACCTCTGCACCCCTGCCCTCAAAGATGCAGAATATCGCCAGTCAGCATTCGGGGCTTTTGGCTGAGCGAGCAAGAGGGAGAGAGAGAGAGGGAGAGAGGGGGAGAGAGAGAGGGGGAGAGAGAGAGAGAGAGAGAGAGAGAGAGAGAGAGAGACAGAGAGAGAGAGAGAGGGGGAAAAAAGATGAGAGAGAGACAGAGAGAGAGAGAGGGAGAGAGAGGGGGGGGGAGAGAGAGCACAGAGTTTAGTTTGATCTCACACAGTGCAGAGCCTGGCTGGGGCATGGTCTCATCAATTAATCATGATACACATTCCAGCTCTGGATGTGATGGGAACACTGCAGCCGTTGTCCACATTGCACACACACACACACACACACACACATACATACATATTGATATCCACAGACGCTCCAGCTCACACACAAGGACTTTAAAAAGGGCAGTGACTCACTGAAAGCCATATTGATGACTTTTTGGACAGTCCCTCACCCCATTGCTCTATAAATGTGAGAGCCAGGAGATTTATGCCCATTTCCTGAGTACTGGGGTGTTTTTATAGACCGATGTGTAGACCGTTGTTTGTGTGCAGCTGGAGTAAATCTGTCTGCTACTTGTGAACCTGATTCTGAGCTGCTTGAAACTCCCAACAGCCCTCTGGTAAATGATTGCCTTTAAAAACCAATACACAAGAACCATCATTGCCAAGGCAACCACATCCTATTCCTCTGGTATGTATTAGCCTAGTATGAAGGATGTGCAGCCTCAGGACAATCATATTACACAAATATGACAAGGGAACTGGACACAATATGAAAAAGCAACATACGTTAATATTCTACAAATGTCCACTGAGTGGTCTTTTTTTCTGTACAGACAAATACAGATCTATTTTTGGCAACATGTCTAAATGTATTTTAAATTACCCTGCTAGTGTTAATAGTGTTGAGTGAGTTACAGTTTTTGGACTAGAGATGTTCAATATGTCAAGGCTGCTTAGACTTCTACTCATTTACCTTTGATGATAGCCAAATTTTGCTGATGATTATGACTCCAGGTTCAAAGAAGCATATGAATCTCATAGGGGTAAAGTAATATTTTTAATGAGCTAATCTTTCATGGCCATTAATTATGCCTGACCCCCTCATATTTTTCTTTATGAATAGGTACTTCACACATGCACTGCATGAAATAATAGTGAGCATTTCTATTATGGAGTATGCTGAAAACTGTTAGCATCAAGGGAGCTGTAGCCTTGGACCTCGAGAGCACTGAATAAGAAAAAGCTGTGTTTAAGATACAAAGCTGCTCAGACAGTAGCAAGTGTCCCAGATAAAGATGGCACATTATGTTCTTCAGTTCAACTCAGAGGGGAGTATTTTCTGCTGGTGGACCCAGCCTCTTTGACTAAATCTAATTTGCAGGGCTGAGGAATAGAGGCTGGAGGTTAATTTGATTGCCACTGCTACACGTGTCTTGGTCAGAAATTTTCTCAATGTACATCTAATGTGCTAGTGACCTGAGAAGTTTTTAAAGATTCATTCGGAGGTAGACTCGAACCCTTTGGAACTTTTGCTGATATCGTTCCTATATTTGTACCATCAATCTGCCAAACCAGTCAAACCTCAGTCATAAAGCAGATTATATATACCAGGAAATCTGTGCTTAAAGTCAAACTAAATGTATGACTGCTAGACATGACGATATCAGCATTTCAGGAATGCACAAATGGTGCATGTATGCCTAAGGGAAAGCAGACATGCCAGACTTCTTGATGGGGATCATGCAAATGAAACAGCAAGTATCTTTTTTAATATTTTAGGAGGTGTGACTGTTAGTGTTCTATGCAGGTGTGAGAAGTTAAATCATTAGTAATGAAGACACACTGTGGTTTTGGAGATAAAATCATTTTCTGTCTTCACTCATCTAGAATAATTGTAAAGGTTCAAACAATTGTGTATAAATTGGAGTGTGGAGAAACCTTGAAGACCAGGGAAAGAAGTTTTATTATGATAAAATCTAAAACTATACCTAGTCTCATCACATTATCATTATTACTTGTAGGTATATCAGTGCAAATCTCACCCATAGTCAGAGGCACGCACAAAAGCCAAGTCCTCCTTGACAACTAGTCTTGTGTTGGCTTTGATCATGTCAATTATCCCAACTGCTCCAGTGTAACAGTTCAGTGTTACTCACTACAAGTAAGACTACATGACCTGTTCTTAGTGTAGATGTGATGACAACCTCAAACTGAGACACAAATCTCTGAATCATCAGAAATAACACAGGGCTGTTGAAAAGCACCAGGACTGACACTAATGCACTGTGAGTGCTGAGCTGGGCTGGGCTGAGCGACTGCACGGTACAAGTGAGAACTGAACAAAGAGAATGAAGCCTGCAAGGATGCAATTCATTACAGGAAAGTGATCAAAGTTGTAATCCACAGTAATGATATCACAGTAAATGAAATACCACACAATAACAAAAGGTATGACAGCAATAACTAGTAGTAACCTTAACAAAAAGGTCATGTTGTATTTGCATATGTACTTAAACTTATCTAATATTGTTTGCAACCAAATAAAGTTTCATTTAAAGCCACTAATGTGTAAACAATATGATTCATGACCTTCCAGCTATGCAGAAAAAGGTAAACATAAAAATTTAATGACACACCTCTGGGCAGAGTTGCAGTGAGGCATCAGGCATACTCAGTCTGCGTACAAATCCACTTCCACTTGTGAAGAAGCGGTCAGCGCCGCTGCCCCAGGTGCCACTTATGGGACGTCCTGTGTTGTAGAACATGAAAGTGTCACTGCCAGAGGTGGCTGTCAGACAGGTCTTGTAGCAGTAAGTCTT
Organism: Scomber japonicus; assembly: GCF_027409825.1. NCBI lineage: Eukaryota > Metazoa > Chordata > Actinopteri > Scombriformes > Scombridae > Scomber > Scomber japonicus. The sequence continues at coordinate 22,575,871 of NC_070590.1, read as the reverse complement.
TGTTAGAGAGCCATTCCCACGCACTTCAATGTAGTGAGGCTCCACTTTAAGGTCTCTCCGGAGCACCACATTGTTATTAGGTTGTCCCCCAGCTCCAGCATTGCCTGCCCCACCAGCACTTACGCTACTGCTCCCACCATCTGGAGGGGGCTTCTGTGACACACAACAAGGGGAGCAGGACCCAGGCTGGGTGCAGTATGCATGACAGCGGACAATGGCCAGCACCACCACAGTGACCAGGAAAACAAAGGTTGTGGCACTCAAAGCCACAATCAAATACAGGGTCACGTTGGAGAAAAGCAGAGTGCTGTGAGGTCGGATGATCCTCTTGGGGTCAGGGACCACCTTGGGTGGCACCTCCATGACAGCCACATTGATGGTGGCTGTGGAGGACAGAGCAGGCTGCCCGTGATCCTTCACCAAGACTGTTAGAGCAAAATGGGTGGAGTTGTCCTCCAGAATCCTCCGGGTTGTCCTGATCTCACCTGTGTGTTCATGAACTTTGAACAGGTCCAGGTCAGTGGCTGTTTCCAGCATGTACACCAGCCAGGCATTTGGACCAGCATCTGCATCATATGCCACCACTTTGGTCACCAAGGCACCAGGCTCTGCATTCTTTTGGACTGTCTCCAAGGAGCGCGTACCGTTACCCGGAGGGTTTACTATCAGTGGTGCGTGGTCATTATGATCCATTATATAGATGTAGACAGTGGCGACACGGCTGAGTGGAGGAATGCCCCCATCTTGGGCTTTGACCTGGAAGTGAAACTCTCTCAGTGACTCATAGTCAAAGGCTCGCAGGGCATAAGCCTCGCCTGTATCGGCCTTCACAGACACATAGGAGGTGACAGGGATGCCATGGTTGTTGTCATTGAGCACTGTGTAGGTGATGCGTGCGTTCTCTTTGATGTCTGCGTCTTGAGCTTTCACAGTACACAATGAGGCCCCAGGGGCATTGTTCTCAGTCACATAGACAGTATATGAAGTCTGTTCAAATCGTGGTGGGTTGTCATTAACATCAGCCACATCCACCTGTATGGTCTTCTGGGAAGAAAGGGGAGGGTTCCCTCCATCTGTGGCACTCAGAGTGACATTGTAGGCATCAGTGGTCTCACGGTCCAGGAAGGCTGAGGTAACCAGAGTGTAGTAATTTCTGAATGACTTGATCTTGAAAGGAAGGCCTGCTGGTATCTCCAAGCTCACCTGCTTGTTAGCGCCAGAGTCCCGATCAGTAACACTAATGAGGGCCACGACTGTGTCTGCACGGGCATCCTCCCTCACAGGACTAGACAGGGATGACAGCACTATCTGAGGGACGTTGTCATTCACATCCACCACCTCTACCACGACCTTACAGTGTGCTGCCACCGCCCCGGGGCCCTTGTCCATTGCTTGGATGTACATCTCATAGGAGTTGGTTTCTTCATAGTCAACATTGCTCCTCACTCTTATTTCTCCTGTGTTGGTGTCCATGCTGAACATCTGCCTCACTCTCTCTGGAGTGTAGCTGCTGAAAGAGTAATAAACCTCTCCATTTGTGCCCTCATCCAGATCAGTTGCATTCAATTTAATTACCAGGGTGTCTTTGGGCGAATTTTCCAACAGTTTCACCTTGTACACTGAACTGTCGAACAAGGGAACATTGTCATTGGAGTCCAGGACTCGCACATTGATTTTGGCCGTGCCCGTTTTCTCTGGTGTCCCGCCATCAACAGCACTTAAAATTAACTGGTGGTAAGGCGTCTGTTCACGATCAAGTGGCTTTTTGAGCACAAGCTCGATGTGCTTTGTATTTAGGGAGGGTTTGTTAGATACCAGCGCGAAATGGTCGTTTGTGCTAAGCTGATACATACGAACTGAATTAGACCCTATGTCTGGGTCCTGAGCGTTTTCAATTGGATAACGAGACCCTGGCAACGCCGATTCTGTGATTTCCAGTTGGTATTCGTCTCTGGGAAACTGCGGCTCATTATCATTGGCATCCACAATCTCCACTTCGACATGGTGCACGGCAGTGGGGTTTTCGACCCGCACATCCAGATTAATGAGGCAGGTACTGGATAAATCACACAGTACCTCCCTGTCGATCCTTTCATTGACAAGTAATTTGCCATTGTTGGGGTTGACAATCACATAGCGTTTACCGCTGTTGGACGTTACCTTAATTTTTTTGGTGGAGAGCGTTCGAATATCCAGCCCCAAGTCATGCGCCAGATCACCGACCAGTGCCCCATTTTCTAGTTCTTCTGTAATAGAATATCGCAACTGTCCAAAAGAAAGGCCACAAAATAAGGAAAATATCACAAAATAAAAAGGCACATTATTCCCTATCCGGTTGCATATCCCCGCCACAGCCATTGCAAGCTCATAGGATCCGCAGACGGATTAAACGCAGCCTTCCGCCTTTTTAGCTTGCAGTATCTTGCATCCCAGCACCTCATTAAGGTGGGCTAATTGGTCTCCGGGTGAATTAAGCAGAAGCAGCTCATCCATCTTGTTACCCGACAGAGGTGAATCCTCTCCAGCGCACCCATATTTCCTTTGTCCGTGATGCGCTTTTTTTGTCTCCAGTGCGCGCTGCTGACGGGTGTGTTTCCCTGCCGCTGGAGCTGTGAGATTCGTCAAGACAGACAAAATGTGCCGCAATAATACCGGAAATCAAACGTGTTTCTTTCAATGTAAAGTGTCACCAACGTGTTTCCTTAATATTGACGCTCTACAAGAGGAATGAAAATGTTCAAGTGTCCCTCAAAAAGTCCCTCTAGCTTTTTTATGTGCTTAAAAGAAGGAACTAGAGTCATAGGTCATCAAAGGTTTTTATTAATTCCAAATTCATGTTTCTTTAAGTTAAGTTTCACTCTTGTAGACAATAAGTCTAACAGAAATTCATATGTTTCAACTCTTTCCTCTTATTTATGAATACGAGTATGTTAATGTGGGCATGCACCATCTGACACTGATTGTTCTCTCTCTCTCTCTCTCTCTCTCTCTACCTCTCTACCTCTCTCTATCTCTTTCTCTCTCTACCTCTCTATCTCGGTGTGTGTTTTATTTAAAAGTTTGCAGCACAATAGGCTAATCATTGATAGATGATTTATTTTAAAAACATTAACCGGAAGTTATGCAGCTGAATGCAGCTTGCTTGACCTTGGAAGGACAGTATCCCACCCTAGCGCGCACTCAGACTCCTGCTCTCATCTCCACTGTGGCGCAGCTCCCCTCCTCCCTCCCCACCCATTTCTCTCCTATCATCCCTCCTTTGCGATGTCGGTGTAGGGTCTGAGAGCTAATCAACGACCAACACGTTAAAGCACCCCTAGAATAAAGAATGGCGACCGCATTAAAAGACCAGGTCGTTATTTTTACATTCAGTGACACCAGTAGTTCATTCAATAATCATATAGTGCCGTGCAGCACATGAATGAAACATGTATGGTCAAATTATTGAAACGGAAAATATACATCGAAAATGTGGTTAAAAACATTTAATTTATCGGAATTGAATTTGTTTGCACTGTTGCTCACAAACGCAATGCCAATAGTAATCTACAGATTAAAACAAAAAAACAAAAACGCGGTTCCCCTAAAATGCACGAGAAAGAAAAACGTTGTCACAAACACAGACACATGTGGAGACTGGCTTATGTTTGTCCTCCATTGTCTGAACTGGAGGATGGTTAATTTGCCGGTAGCGATTCTGCGGCGCAGCCTACCGCATGGCGAGCATTTGGGCAAGGCGCAGCAAAGAGAAAGCATCGCACTGACAATCACAACCTTCCCTCCACATGGATCACTGTCAGTGGTAGACCCCAGACTGTCAGGTCACATAATCGTATTTAAGATGCATGTGCTGGACCCCATAAAGCACAAGTCTCATTTTCTCTCTATCTCTCTCTATAGCCTATATCCCGAGGAGAAACATGATATAGGGTTATATATGGGCACGGGAACAAGACGGCTGATTACGACCATGAAATAAATACAGAAGCTTTATTTGTCAAATGCAAATAAGGAAGGAAATATATCATCTCTGTCATGTGTAGAATCCTACAGTCTGTTTGAATGGTTCACTCTCATATTTCCACTCTTCATTTAAATGCAAAATGTCCCAATTTTTTCTGATTCTGTGAACTGAACTTCTTGGAATTAGCTCTCCACCCCAACAGTTGGCAGCCAAAACGAAAGGAAACATACTGTGTGATGAAATAAGGGATACACAAGAGATCCGTACTATTTTCATGCTCATTTTCATGCTCTCATGTGGCTCCTGCGTGCATGTTCACCATGTCGGTGCATTGGAGGATTTTAGTCGTTTTGAATGTGACTGTCTGTTTGTGTGACAGGGTGATGTGGATAGGTCTGCTCTCTGTCTGGCACCCAGGGCATTCTGGGTTAGTTTGGTTAGGCAGGCAGCTACAGGAAATACATGAACAGTTATTTCTGAGAAGTGGGTGAGCTGGTTTATATTAGTGAGTATGTCTGTGGAATTAAGCATCTACTGGGCTCTGTTGTGGTCCACAGTTGAAAACATAAGAGCATGGTTGAAGCCCAGTTAAACCAACAGAACATCAGTTAGTTTGACATTTTTTGGTGTTGGTATGTGAAAAACAAATGCCCTGGACTCTACACAGATATTTAGAACTGCTGTGTTAGGATATATTTGTTGTATACAAGCCTGATATGTGTGACAAGCATCAACCAAAGAATCACTTCAGCACCAGGGACAGTTCCTCAGCTTCAAGCTGGGTGAAGTGACACATTTAACTCCTTAATATAGCCATGACAATACTTAGAATATTGGTTTACTGGCATTACTTATCCTATGGTGGGATTTATGGATGTAATGTACTGTATGTATCTTACCATTTAATATACAAACTATGAAAGAATCCATCATTGTCAAATATAACCAGGCTGTACATGCATGCTGTATGTGCATATCATATACATGTTATTACATTACAATATTTACTCTTATATATGTATTTTTTTCACCTCCTGGCTTATCTTTGTTCAGTTTTGTTTGCTGACCCATCTTCATGAATATTATTCTTTGAACTGTGTGTAACTATCAAGAGCCACTAAAAAACACTGTCAAATACCTTGCACATGTAAACATATTTGGGCAATAAAGCTGATTCTGAAATAATCCAGCTAAGCTCATAATCTTATTAAGATCTACTCAATATGTATGGCTTACTTCAATATTATGTGGGTAATTGAATAATTAAAATAGGGATTGTTATGGAAAAATATTGAAGGAGCAAGTGAGTCATACAAAATTAGACTAAACAGGGATTGCTAGGTCAGTAACCGTGGCTCTCTTTTGTAAGATTTGGGGTAGAGCCTAGAGATAACAGCAATCAGACAGTGAATGAATTAGCAGCCATTGCCTCATGTACCAAAGGGGAAACTGGAGGAAAATGGGACGCGCAGCTTTTAGTTGAGTGACAAGGAACAATAGTAGCTGCATACTACAAGCAACAAAACCACTGAGGGAAAAAAGAATGTACACCAAAATTTCACTGTGAAAGGGAGGCTGTATTTTTCAGGCTAAAGCTTAAGTCTGGGGAGTCTGTCCAAAACAGACAAGCAAAGTCAGTCACAACATCTGGCAGGGCAAGGCTGTCCTGATAGCCTTAAGCAGAATAGATCACTGGGTGAATGAATCTAATGGAGGAGAGCCATAATGGCTCCTTTGAATAATCTCAGCTGGACCACTATGAGACCTCATTACATCAATACAAGTGTTATAAAATGTTTTCCCTAGCAAGACATAATTTAGTACATGTACTAATATATGTACAAACAAACAAAAAACTCAAAACATAATACATTCTATAGAGCATAAATCATATGCAAGTAAAATGCTTAAATTTGAGGAAATAAGCCACTGACATCTGAAAATTACACACTTACCTACATGCATATGCAATAGTTATGTATTACATTTATTTATATTTAAAAATGTTGAATTGACAGAATAGACATCTCATTTCAATTCACTGTTCATTGTTCACCTGCCTGGTTATACAAACCATTTTTGGATTTGTTGCATAAGACTCAGGAAATTGTGTTTCCATAGCAACAGCAATTTGATGCATATTGCAGCGCCAGTTGTGATCACCATTTCTAATTTTGATGTTAATTCCCCACACAAAACTCTGCTCATTTAACATCATTAAAATTCAGTACACCAAAAAAGAGATGTATTTTACTTGTGTATCTTTTTACTCTTGTAAAAGATTCATATGATTTGAAAGACTATAATGCTCTACTTTTACATATGTTTTTGTTTTTGTCATGTATGTGTGCCAGTCATCCAAAGCAACCACTACAAAATGGCCAACACAAACTGGTTCAGCAGTGACCTCATGGCAAGGGCAGCCACACACATAAATAACCTGCCACAGGCATCACTCAAGATGGAGCCCAAATAACACTGCACTTAACTCCATTATAATACTCCCTCTGCCTGTACACACATTCAACATACACCACTTCAGTCACTGGTTCTCTTGTGACTGTGCAGCCTGTTTTTTTATTCACCTACACAGTATAATTCTATATATAAATATTACAATAATAAGGATAGATCTCTGGTCAACAACAGCGTTTTCCCTATTAAAACAGAATTTCACTGATGTAACATAAAGGCAACATGACAGACAATGTCTGTGGTGGTCTTGCATTCTTTTGCAGATGCAGTAACAGATCTGTATTCCAGTCTTGTCACACGTGTCTCTAAATCAGAGCGACAACCTGTTCATTTCGGTTTCTACGGCGATGCAATGACTGCTTTATCTTTTCACGCAGCCTGGTCACACAATCAAAATCATACATCATTTCTCCCTCTGACATATTACTGGACACTCACTGCAGAACTCTTTACAGTACCCTTCCAGCTGTGGCAGAGGCTCTAGGTGATAAGACTCATGACCTCATTGTGTATGGGTTCAAGCCAGGCTATCTTCTCTGCTGATCTGTCTCTGTCATTCAAATGGGCACGCACAGCCTGTCTCACACTTGTGACAGATGTAGTTGCAATTTTATAGGAATAACAAAACAAAACAATACTCACAAAAGGTAGAAATGGTTTATTTATTCATGGTTTATTGTGTAAAGTAACTGAAACCTTTACATTGTGGTTTGCAGACAGTTGCACAAATAAACAAACACACACTGGATTTAAAAACGCAGACAGAGGGCACCAGAGAGTATCTTGTGATAAAATGCCACTGCATGCCAAAACTTGAATTGAATGTTGTGATCAGCAGTCATAAACAGGAAATTGGCCTCCAAATACTGAGGTCAACTATGAAGAACTAAGCCAAAATCACACGAAGAGACAAGACTACAAGACTAACTTTGAGTTTAAAATTCATGTTAGAAATCTGTTAATAGAAATACAGATGTTGAAACTGAACGAAAATTGACTTTCTTATGCAAATCTAGCAAATTTGCATTATCAGGTTAAATTATGTTTAAGGATTTACTCATCTCTGAAAACCTCCATTTTTAATAACCTAATCCTGAGGGAAATTAAATTGTGAAATTTATGCTGAAGCCACACGCACTGTGTGAGGTGTTGTACTTGGGCAGTCACTTCAGCACTACCTTTACTGAATCAATATAAACAAGTTCTCTGACTGTGAAGGAAACAGATTTATGATGAAACCTAAAGACTAGAAATTACACCTAAAACTGTAAAATAAATGCTTATCATGCAAAATATCATCTGATCCATTCATACTACTTTATACGTCCACTCCCCTGTTTGTTTGTTTTTTTCCTCTCCCATTAATCATCTCACCACCCCTGAGATTTATCTGGTGACCCTCTGGAGGGGCAAAGCCTATAGGGTATTAATAATCTGATGATGTCATATATAATAATATCAGTCTGTAATGGGTAGAGGTGGTAGGACCCAATTGCAGCACAGAACACCAGTTAGCAGCAGATCTTTATTATATAGTACACAAGGTAACTGAACAGGTTAGGGTTAGGGTTAGGGTTAGACAGAATGCATAGGGCAACAGGCAGGGCTCAGGGTCACTGATGACACAGAGTAGGCAGCAGGTAAGATCATGCCAGTAACATGATGGGGTGCAGCTGAGAGTCCAGGTGATTGCTGGTGAGCTGCAGCTGAGTGCCCAGGTGAACAGAGTTAACTGATGAGGTGGGTGTGGCTAATTAGCAGGAGTAGAGCAGGAGTGTGGTGAATGGAAATTTACTAGCAGCAGGAGCAGAGCAGAACAGACTGTGACACAGTCAGCGGGACTAAACCACTACTTTTACTGTGGTACTTAAACTACATCAAGCTCATAATACTTATGTACTTTTACCAAAGTAGGATTTTTCATGCAGGACTTTTACTTGAGTATTTTTGCATTGCTGTGTTGATACTTGAATAAAGGATCTGAATACTTCGTTCTCTACTGTCAGTGACCTTCTAATCCCATCTCCCGCTAACATACATACATAGACAATATAAACAACATGCACATGTCTACTCACTGAGAGAAGCCTGTCTCTGTGCAGGGATATATCAGGATCATTTTACTTAAGTCCCACTATTTAGTATTTATAAACATTATAAAACATTTCATAAATTGTTTATGATGTACTAGGATATAGTTGTAAGCAAATATAAGGGCATTTCCGTTGTTTATTAATGCCAGTGTTTGTCATTTGAGTACCTGTGAGGAAAAATATGTTACTTAATAACATTTATATCTGTTTGCAACTACATTATTATGTGCCATAAACCATTCATTGAACAGTTCATATACTGCTCATAAATGCAAAAGGGGGTGTTAAAGTTAATGCTAATCTGTGGGTCTTTGAACCGTGTGAGCAGCCTTATAATCAAACTGACATTCCATTTAATTTCACATCATTCATTCATTTTGAAATGTTGAGATGGCTATTTATTTCACCTTATGTGATATATGTATCTAAGATACTTTACAGATGAGAAATATTGTGATTATGTATAAAAATAGAATTGTGAGTGAATTATTTAACAGCAACATTTCCAGTTTTACCTTCAAGTAAACATCACAATAAGAAAAGACACTAAGACACCTCAGTGTCCTACTTTATCACAGCAGGGTTGCACAACCCTTTGCACCATGGACAGTACCCAGTCTGAAAATGTAGTCCACTGGGGAGGAGAATTGATGTATTGCAGTAAAAGTCAGCACACATGAATGTGGCCACAGGTGCACTGCTGACATCCACCAACCTACTTCCAATTCTTTTAAAACAAGTAACCTGAGGCCTTCAATATAAATATATATATATATATATATATATATATATATATATATATATGTATATATATGTAATATCACCAATGTTGCAAAGTGCTGATGAAGTGAGTTGTAACTATTGGCAAACCACCCATCCAAAAAAATCATATTACTATTTTGAATTTCATATTTGAAATGTGCCTGATTACTTCTTTATTATAATTTCCCACTTCACTCTATTATTCTACTAGGTAATTGCTTTGGAAAACCCATATCAAAATATTATATGCAAAAAGAAATTGAATTGTTGGTAGCATGGACAAATGTCGTGCAACTGACTCTAGCAACAAATACTCCTTATCATACAAATTCACAGGGCCCTCACACATCAGTCTCCTGCAGGACTGCAGACTGAAAGCTCTGTGTGGTCACAGTGAAGAGCAGACTATGCAATTTGGCTCTAGGCTTTCACTAATCCTGACAAAGCTATTATTTGTCTGCTTCTGCGATTTGAACTGCAGGCACATATCCTTTATTTAGTTTTCAATTTCCAAGAATTAGCACAGAGCATTTTAGAGAGAAACTGGGTCAAAATGTGTGTATGTGAGGGAATTTCAGAGAGAGAACGAAAGAGAGAGAAAGTGCATGTGTGTCGCATTTATTCCAGAAGTCACTTTTTAGAATTTAAGATTAATCAGAGACATAACAGAGAGACAGATTAAAAAGCTTTATTCAAACTAGCATGATCAGGCAGAACATTAAAGCCAAATAAGCAACATCAAAATCCGACAATTAACTAGACTTGAAAATAAAGCAAGGCCATTCTCTCCCATACTGTCTTTGATCCACTGAGTGGGATGGAACTGGATTACGTTTGATGCAACTCTTGAAGCATACTGTACAATCTGACTGGCAAATTAGCAGAGGAAAACTGTGCTGTGTACACGAATGAGAAATTAAGCACTTTGACTATACCAAGCAAGAAGCACAAGCACTCCCTGTGCCTTTGAATCACAGTGAATACAGAAGTTATCAAAAAAGTCTACTGTATAAAAAACAGTATAAAGCATTTAAATTTACAGTAAATGCATCTAATGGTTCTAAATAGAACATCTGTTCTGAAACCAAAAGGCTGAGCCCCAATCCATCAATGTCTAAGCAATTGAAGGTGGTATTTTATCATGGGGGAAAGGGGGGGTAACTGTTAATTTGTAATACTGTTCATTCATCAGAAGTCACATATACCTTTTACAATGCAGAAGGCACGCAAGAAGCTCATCAGATGTGCAATTTCCTAATTCTTTAAACACTGTTGGAATCAACTGATTCAGGCGTATATTGCACACACAACATGTTCTCCACAGCAAAAGACCCCTCAATAAGTCTCATCTTTAGCCTGACAGGCAGACAGACAACTGTGTTTATGTCAGGGCAGCCTGGTTTATCATTGATGCCAGGCGAAGAAGGAAAAGAGAGGTTAGGTTTCCCTGACTCAGGATATGTAGCTCGATACATCCAGAAACATTCTCTCTTTGCTGCATTACTGAGTGGGACGATCATATTTAGATTTGGTGCATATTTCAAAGTGCTGTCATTTGCTTAATACTTCTTATGCACTGTGTATGGGTTCAGCAGTGTTTTTTTCTTTTTTCTTTTTGTTTATCATCTGCAGAGTCAGCGCTAGAATACTGCAACTATAATTAACACCATGCCCTCCATGTTCGCATGTTCCTCCCAGTGAGATTCTACTATTTAGCACCCTAACAAGTGTTCCTAATAAGCTCCTTGTTTCTGAGAAATTAAAAGTCCTAGGCTTTGCAGTAGTGCAACGGCGCTACCTTTGAGGTCGAGCAGGTCAAAAAAAGTACCCTAGTTTTCATTGAAGTTATGTACACTACCAAAACAACATCATATGCACTAAACTACACATACTGTATGCAACGCAAAATGCTCTTGAAGAAGCTCACAAAAGAAGCATTAAAAGTTAATACATAAAATATCTATAAAAACATGAAAATTCATAAAACAACACCTTGCCTGGACCTTATATTCCATTATATTGTACCATGGCGAAGATAAATACATATTCGATATTCTCACTCTTTTCCATATCATTATATTTATCATTATAAAAATGTTCTTTTTAAATGTCTACTACAATTGTATTTTTTAATTGATTAACATATTTTGCACCATGTGCTATAAATGAATTCAGTTGATTTATTTTACCAGTTGGAAAAGTCAGTGCGGTTAGGAAGATAAAAGCTTGTATAAGAGATAAGTAAAATCTTTTTACATAGAAAGCTGAATTGACATTTGACCCTGTTTTTAATGTTTTACTCCATGCCCGCTCTGACCCCACCTCAATCTGTGATGTTAGATTTCCCCTGAATAATTTTTTTGATCCATACAGCCAGATAACTGCACAGCCAGCCAGCACAGTCTAGAAGTTATGCATTGCAGCACTCCTGATATTTGTGGTGTCAAAATTTTGTTCACCTGGATTACAGACAAACAAAAACCTCAAAGCATTTCTACTTCTCTGACCTCCTTATTGTTTCTTTAGAACTACAGAACATACAATCAAAATGAAAATGTACATTTTACAGCTTTCTTTTCTTTCATTCTTTTTTTAGTCATCTTCACACATTCATCACTGTTGAATACAACAAACATTATTAAAAAATGGATAAATCTAAAGTCAAATCACTGAATATTTTCATCTGCAAATTACTAGTTGACAATGTGAGCCTTACTTACCAGCATGACTCACGATAGAGTAGAAATATTTTATAAAAAAAGAAAAACTGACATAACCAGCTACAGTTCAGTATTAATCAGATTTATGGAAGAATCATATTCACCCTGATTGTGTGTTTGTGAATAGGCGTGTTTTGAACTTCTGCTAAAAGAATGTTGCATGATGACGACTTATGTATAGGTTGAGCTACTGATGGTTTCTAGAACTACAGCACACAGCGAAAACTCTGGAGAGAAGGCAAATTAGTCCGTTAAGAAGTTTCAAAGCATTGAGGAGGGAATGATTCACTACATGAGGCCACTCTAGTAATGTCCTGATACCCTGCAATAAATGATTTCTCTGTCCAAATGTTTTGAACATGTAAAATCATGCAGATTCATGCTTAAAAGAGAAATGAAAGGTAGAAATCTGAGGTGATTAGTGGTTGATGTTTTTCTGGGGGGTTGGAGGGACTAGAGAGAAAGAACAGTTGGAGCAGAGGGACCGAGGGAGGACTGATGTTTTACATCTTCTTTGTGAGTCACAGGGAAGAATTCCAGGCAGAGACTCCCACGAAGAGATGAGTATATCATGGCAGTTCTCTTCTGGGTACCTGCTGAGACACAGAACATAGAATAAGCCCAAAACAGGAAGTCAACGTCAATATAAACTTATAGAAAGTCCTCACTCATGCAACAGTGGATCGTGACTGGTTACTGCCACCATCATTGACATGTCATTAGGTTTCAGGGACACTTAAATTCAGGGATAGTGAATGAATACCTTGCTTCTATATTTAGGGTGCTTTTTTCAGTGTATTCTCTAAAATTAGTGTTGGATATTCAGGATTTTAGAATCAGACTAGCATACACAACTAAAATAACATGACAAAGCCATTAACTACAATTGGGAAGCATTACAGCATGCACAAGCAGGCATCACACTGTGCTGTTTGGTATTTTGTGGGCCACTGGTTACGGCCACCGGGTGAATTTAACAGAGGGGGAATGAATAGCCTCCAAATTATTTTAGGACATTGCCCACAGATTTGAAATAGGTCCTTACAAAGTTCATGTGTAGGGATGCAGAGATATTTAGTCACTGCTGTTAGGTGGCCTACAGTATGCTCCATGCTGAGAACCTATTCAGGACAATTCACTCTTTAATCCCTTTTTTTCTATCTGTGCCATCATTTTGTCCTGAATCTCTGCCAAGCAAGCCAGATGTGGACAACTCAACACTGACCAGAAGCCAAATTTATCCTAATCTCAGCTCTCACTAAGCCGATAGGTTTCTCACTTGACTGACTGGCCAATTTAAATTTTAGTGCTCACAATGGCATCATATTGGAGCGGAGTAGTGAGTTATAGATCGACAGGGTCAATCAGGGACAAATCGAAATATGGTATTCTGCTCTATTTAATCGTGGAACTGGGAACTGTGACAGTTTTTTATCAAACCAAAATTTTGAGCCAAACCAAAAAAAAATTTATATCAAATAGAAATATAGAAAATGTCTACACAATTAGAGTGGCTCTACAAGATGTAGTTAGCAACCAGCATACCTCCAGTTGTAGAATGGACTTCCTTTCATTTTGAGTACTTCAGAACAGAAAAAAAGAGACAAGTTCAGTGGTACGTGTGAAACTCAGACAGTCAAACTCACACTTATAATACACAAACATCATCATGTACAGGTCTCTCTCTCTCTCTCTCTCTCTCTCTCTCTCTCTCTCTCTCTCCATATGCACCTGTGAATTTAAATATATTCATATTATTTAATCTTTCAACAAAAACAAACATCTGTGTCGGTTTCAGCAGTTCTACATTGATGGCAGTGTACCGTGAGCACTGCTTAAGATGCGACTGCAGACCCCTGGCATGATGTATTCCATGTCCTTGAAGACAACCCCTCCATGTCCCGGCTTCTTTGAAGTAATCCCCCTATTAGACCCACCAGTTATGCTCTGATTGTGTGTTATGCATCTACAATATATGACCTACATACTAGATAACACATCGAACAGTGGCACATTTTCAGTTTGTGGGGGTGTTATTTGTTTGGCCTAATTATACAATGAGATTGCAGATAGTTGGCTCTAGAAATTCACTGATGATTAACTATCAGACTGTGTTCTTATCTTAGCTTCAACTCTTTTGTTGTCATATCATACCATATCAACTTATACATCACATATCTGCAAAGACTATAATGTTAAAGACACACTCTTTGCCAGTAAATACTGCCAGTAAAAAAAAAAAAAGATATAAAAGAATAAAAAGTGTATAAAATAAAACAACAGAAACATGATACATTGATACTTACGGATGAGAGAGGAGGAACACACACCAGTGTTGGAGAGTTACTAACCACAATGTGTGAAGTAAAGTAGTCCCACACTTGTAGCCACAATGCAAGAGTAATTTAATAAATTACCAATGTTTGAAATTACAGTCCTTCTCAGGGTATTCAATCAATAATATAGTCTATATCAATACCCAGAAGAAGACTGTCATGTTGAAACATTGGTAAGTTATCCTTGCATTGTGGCTACAAGTGTGCAGATACATTCATTCACTGTACTGATACTTAAGACACTGATTAAAAAAAAAAGTTAATATTTTGTGACCTGTTTAAAATGTATTCTTAACTACAAAATGATAACACTATTTACAATTTCCATCCACAGCAAATACAACAAAACGTGTTGGCCTTCCAGGGAGAAATTATAATAACTGTACTAAATCCCTAAACACATTTTTTTAGTTCAATACTTGATCTAGTTTCCTCTTTGTTGTCTGTTAGCACGAACCAACAAAAGTTTGTTGCCCTTTAAAATAATATCCTTTATCTATCTGTTGACAATAAATGACAACCAGGCTAGCATTTCACTTATACATACCTCCAGTGTGGATGCTCTGGAGTCTGTGGTCTCACTTGGCCCTATGCTTCTGGGTATACTGGAAACAAAATACCCAGCTCCTTTGGGGATTATCGGCTGTCTCACAACCACTTTGCCTTTCCTGGTCTCTGCAAGGAACAAACTGTACCAGTAGGCATCACTAGAGATAAGAGTTGAATCTGCGATGGTGGAGCTTTGGCTTTGGCTGATTACACTGTTCCTGCTGATCACGCTGTTCCTATTGGGTGGGGGAATCTTGATGGCCTTTGGTTTTGGTTTTTGACACTTCAGCACAATAATAACCAAGATGGTAATGAGGAGCAGAAACGACACAGCTCCTAAACCAATAACTAAATACAGGTTAAGGTCAGTGAAGACGTCATACTCTAGTGGCAACTCTGTGGTCTCTGAAAAGGACATCACGTGTTCTACTGTTGATATCTTGATGGTGACAGTGGCAGAGAGAGCGGGGTTACCATTGTCTTTGGCAACAATCACCAGCCGCTGGTGTCGAGGGTCTCTGTAACTGAACATTCTCGTTGTCCGAATTTCTCCGTTGTACTGATCCAGGCTGAAAAGGGATGCATCAGTAATTTGCAGGAGCTGGTATGTAACCCTGGCGTTCTGCTCTGAGTCTGCATCGATGGCAATCACTTTGGCCACTAAGTGTCCCTTATCTGTGGACCTTGGTATCACCTCCTCTATGACAGAGCCTTGCGCCCGCCAAGGTGAAACGATCTGAGGAGTATTGTCATTTTGATCCAGAATGATGATGTGTACTGTCACATTGCTGCTCAGTGGGGGAACACCAGAGTCTCTAGCCTCAATATGGAAAAGGAAATCCCTCTCTCTCTCATAGTCAAAGGTCTTGAGGGCATAAAGATCACCGTTCTCTGGATTGATGGAGAAAAGCATTGACATAGAAGTATTAACAATCTCCTTCTCCATTATGAAATAAACCAAATACTGATTCTCATTGAGATCTGGGTCAAACGCACTTAAAGATGTCAATAACGCCCCTGGTAGATTATTCTCTACAACATGGATGGTGTAGAAGGATTTGGAGAACATGGGTGCATTGTCATTGATATCCAGGATCTCTAAAGTGATAGTCTCGTTTTCAGTTAAGGGTGGCGAACCTTTGTCTGTCACCTTCAGTATGATGTCATATTTGTTTACGATTTCTCTGTCAAGCGGCTTTGAAACAAGCAGCTCAAAGTAACCCTCTGAGGATTTGTTCAGGAGGAATGGTAAAGTCTCCTGCTGACTCAAGGTGAGGTCCACTTTCCCATTGACTCCAGAGTCCCTGTCACTGACACTGACCACAGCAATCAATGTCCCTACAGCCACATTCTCAACCACTGAACTTTTCAGAGACTTGATGGTCACTTCAGGGTAGTTATCATTTAGATCTGTGATGAACACCATGACTTTGCAGAGTCCTGACAGCGGATTGGCCCCTCTGTCCTGAGCCTGTATGTGCATCTCAAAACTCTGACTCTCTTCATAATCTATCACCCCTTTCACCTTGATCTCACCTGAGTTTGGGTCAAGTGAGAAAAGCTCTTGAGTCTTCTCAGAGGTGTAAAGTGTGTACGAATATAATAACTGGGCGTTTGTGCCTTCGTCCAAGTCTGTTGCGTTTAAGGTCATGATCACTGTTCCTGCAGCCGAGTTCTCTGGGACGTTGACTTCAAATACCGGCTGACTGAACAGGGGGGCGTTGTCATTGATATCCAAGACATTAATGATTATGCTGGCTGTGCCGGAGCGGGGAGGGACCCCTCCATCCACAGCTGTTAAAATCAAATTATGAACTGCATGCTCCTCTCTGTCCAAATTACCACTGAGCACTAAATCAACATATTTGGACCCATCGCTGCCAGTCTGTATATCAATGTTGAAGTAGTTGCTTTCGCTGAGATAGTAGGTCTTGATTGAATTCGCCCCCACATCCGCATCCACGGCGTTTGTCAATGAGAATCTCTCACCGGGAGGGGTTGCTTCCGAAATGTCCAATTGCATTGTCCTCCTGCGAAACACAGGCGCATTGTCGTTGATGTCCATGATCTCTAGTTCGATGTTAAAAATGCGAATGGGGCTTTCAAGTATGACATCCATTTTCAGAAAACACGAGGTTGCTTTAGTCATGCATACGTTCTCCCGGTCTATCTTCTCGCGGATTACCAGCTCTCCGGTTTCTTTGTTGATATCAAGGTAATTTTTGCTGTGAATGACATCGAGCTTTGCTCTCCGCTCCACCAAACTACGAACATCCAGACTCAAATCTGTGGCCAGATTGGCAACAAAGGAGCCCTCTTCCATTTCCTCCGGAATAGAGTACCGAGTGATGGAGAGCGCAAATCCCCATAGTGCCATGAACGCACAAACACCCACCGTCAATCGTGTCCGTAAAGGTGCAATGATAAGCGCCATCATTATGGTATGTTAAAAGAGATAGATGAAAAAGATCAGGTTATCTTGATGCAGGGGAACGCCGGTGTCATTCTTGCTTCCACGCGTTGTAGCTGGAGCTGCAGTAGGCCATGTACAGTACAGTGCCGCTGGAGGAGCAGCAATCTGACAGCGATGCTCTGCAGGGGCGTGCGCAGCATTTGTGTGGGCTGGTCGGGTGGCCACAATGGAATCAAAGGATGCACATATTTAAAGTCAGATACCACAGAATCTAATAAAGAAAATATATATTTCTGTTCCAATATTTTTGCAGCAGTTGCTTGTATTCCACGTTGACCTAAAACATGAACAACAATTGGTGAATGTGATGAAAACTTTCTTTTGTAGTATATATTTTAATATTTTTTGGTTCTGGAGAAATTTCCTATATGGTTGCCAAGAAATATTTCCATGTAGATACTCAAGGCTAGATATACCCAGCCTTCAAAATTCTCAGTAGGCATGGTTCAAATAATTAGTTTTATTTGTTTGTTGCATAATTACGAGACATTTGATCAATACTCTCTGGGTGCTCAGAGGATTTTTTTTGAGGTGGGGAAAGCTTAAAATAAGTGAGGAATTGTTACTCTGGGACTAATCTTAGTCAGTGTTGGGGTTAACGGGTTAACTTTGTAATGTGTTAGAGTATTTTGATTACTTTTTTGATGTAACGAGTAACCTAACGTATTAGGTCCCCAATTTACAGTAAGTATCCAGTTGTTTTGTTACATTTTCAAAAAGGTAAACCGTTATTTTTTACCCAACTACTCCTTAATGTTTTTCCACAAGAAAAGAAGTCTACCACAAATTCAGCAAACAAGATGGGACAGCATTCACTTTGTGGAAATATTCACATTATTTTGAATTTGTGGGAAAAAATAAGGGCAAGAACATGCAAGTTGTGCCCAGGTAACAAGAGCTTGTTGCCCTGTTGTAAGTGATGTAGGTATATGTTTGAAAAGCATGTGTAGTTTTTAAACTTGTAGGTAGACATGTTTGAGAAGCATAGCCACTTTAGTACAATAAAGAGCTGTAAGTGGAACATTATGTCTGTCATTCCTGCTATTAGTGTAAAGATTTACAGATTATGGGCCAGCCTTGGAAGTGTGATGATGGAAGAATAGGTCTGGACTAAAACAACATTCATTTAATTACAAAGGGGTTTTCATTTTCAGCAAAAGTACTCTAACAAGTTACTTTTCTCAGAGGGTAATGCTGCAATGTAACTTCTTTCTTTATAATGGCAGTAACTTTGTAATGTAATTAGTTACTTTTAAAAGTAACATTCCCCAACACTGATCTTAGTACAAAGGAACACTATTCAGTAAAGACAAGCTTTGGGGAGACTTTCCATTGTTCCATAGCCCATGCAGTTTTACTTTCTGTCATTAGTTGTGATCACTGCTTAATTTTCAATGCTGAGTATTTATTTACTGACATGGGGGGTGATGTGAAGAGGATGATCCTAATCATTCCTGTCCTTTGGCTCCCTCCAGTGTCAATTCAGAGAATTACAGGGAGATCTAGACTTTATCCATCACACACACATCATGCTAACTGTTATGTTTATAGGATTTAAGAGCTTGTTTTGAACAAACAAACCCATTTGATGTATTCACCCTCCCTGTCTGTAATGTCTATATTCAAAATAAAATGTATCTATACTACATTGATTATATGTTAGTATACATTTTTTACACCAACTATCAAATACTTGTATCTACACTATATATTGTAGAGTATATCACCAGTATCTGTGGTTTTTGTTAAAATATTAAAGATTTTCTCATGTAATGGAGCCCATCAGTGAAAGAGGCTTGATGTCCTGTTGTTGGGTAAGTTGTATCACGTGGAAGAATTATGGTAACAAGACAGCTTTTGGAGTGTACTGATATTTGAGTACACTTGAGTAAACTCTACTGTTTAGCTCAATCTGGAGTTTATTTGTTGACCAGTTACTCGGATGTTAGTCTGACCCTGCAAAGTTTATGGTGAAGCTACTTTGCTAGAGGTTACAGGGCTCTGGTGATTTGGTCAGCCATTAGGGGTTGATGGTTTCATCTGCGGCTCCTCCTGTTCTCATGTCCACATGTCTAAGTGTCCTTGAGGATGACACTGATATCCACATTGCTCCCTATATGTGCATGAAAAGCTGAGTAGAATATCAACAAAATATGTGTATTAAACAGTACATAGAAAATGAATATATCCAAGCAAATCATAATAAGTTGCCAAATAGCTTTGTCTGAGCTAAATTTCCAGTTTTAAGATTGTGCTTCTTGTAGAATGCCAATGGCTCTTTGCACATAATCACATGTAGATGTTCATGTGAATCATTTTAATGACCAAATGTATAGCAAATTAGCAATGAACAAAAATGTTGTAAGCATTTTTATTATTGTCACAGTCATATTTGAGGGAAGACAGAGGAAAAACTGTCATGGATAGATTAAATCAATAATAAATTATTGATTTTATTGATTTGTCTGGTGCAGATAAGGTACATCTTCTAATAGAGATATGGAGGGACCTGTTTGCTCATATGGATTTTTATTGTTATCTTATATAGACTGTTTTGTTGTTGTTTTTTATAATATACATTTTACTATCATAAATATTATAATATACCGTAACTTTAATAAGGTAGTTTCTTTACTGTGTGTACCATATGAGTGTATGTAGCAATTTAAGCCTGTTGTAAGATACACAAGTCCTTCTGGAACTTGTTGGATTTTTTCTTTTTTAATTATTTAAAACTGAAACTGATTTTATTGAATTTATGCATGCACACACCGAGTTATCAGCTAAGGTGCAGCAAAATTTTGACAAATCAAGGTTGATTTTTTATAGCATATTTGTGAGGGAAGTCTAGTGGAACAAATGAAAGCTCTTCCACTTAGCCAAAATTGAGGAGAAAGGAGCAAGTTGAAGAGAAATAAAATGACATAAATTGGCCTCTGAACAAATTTTACATGGCACAGAAGCTGCACATATGTGTCTGTGGTTATAGCACATGGGGCATTTGTATTTTGAATGACTGCTAAGCCCGGTTGTTGTTGGTACTGGTTGTGATACAGTCAAAGATAAAAAATCTTGGCTCGCCTATCTGTAATTATTGGCAGGATAAAGTTGCCTGCCTCTCTGGATATGTGTTTTAAACTTTGGGATCTCAAACAGTCCCTGAATGACAGGGATTTTCCTTAAAGGATTTATCCATCTGATTCGGTCTTCAGAGTCTTCAAAATAGATCTGAAATTGGCCCTTGGCATCCAAAACATGAAACAGTTTACTGAAGCAGGCAGGCCCAGATTAACCCATTGGTCTGCAGTAGCTCCGTTTAGAGGCGATGGATCCTGGGGATTAACTCCATAGTGGTAGTTTAAAACCCTGGGTTCACTATCTAAGAATATCATGAGAAAAGGTCACATGACACTTAAAGCCATAAGTCACAGCACAACAATAATACCAGCTTCATAAACACAGGTGTTCATGTCATATAGTGACCTGACTATGACTGGGCTCTTGCCTTTTTACTTCTAGATTTAGTGAGAAGTATGAGCTGTAAACACAACCTCTGATTCCACTTTGGCAGGAAAGCAGGAATAAACAGTTCATATTGTGCAGCTGAGTTATATCTGATGTCCTTAAATATGACTCAGTGTCATCTACCTGTGACCCCCCTGGATAAAATGACTGTATTTGTAAGCAGCTCTTTCACTTCTACTCTTCTCTGCTTACTGAGAGGCAGTTTTGAAGCCAATTAGCTAACTGTCCTCCTGCCACATTTTATTCAGTGCTGTCAGTGCCACGAGCGTTTGCTCATGAGTATTGCATTTGATCTCATGAACCTGTGCAAAGCTCACATCCCATAATTGTGATAACATTTATTATGCTTTGCTTTCACCCTGACACAAAAAATCTTCGGTGTCAGCGCTTGATGATGGTAAAATTATATATAAATAAACACTTCACAGTTCAGTTTACTGTCACTGCTTTCCTGTTACATAGTATCTGTGTTGATGTGTTTATTTATTCATGGAGAAATTCATGCTTGTGTGCTTCAAGATGTTATTTCAGAGCCACATGAATACATAATCACATTAGATTTTGACACAGCATATCCTCCACCAGTGAAAGGTGTAAAAGTACATCTTGACACAGCTTCTACTTTGAAAGCTACAAGGTTTATTGTTTGCACAGTTAGTTGGTTCACATCTTTGACACACAGAAGTGCACTCAGTACAGCTGTCACTATGACACGAAAACGTGGTGCTACAGAAAAGTGACTGATACTTGGATAACCCTTGTGCTGAAATCATCAATGCTGAAAACCAACAAGATTCACACATATCAAATCAAATTTACCTGAACTCACTGTTTCTGAGAAAGAACCCTTCTTCCTTTTGTTCCGGTTTACTACTTTCAAACTAGGCTAGTTTGATGGACAAATCATCGCTGCTTGAAGAACCCAACATAACTCATGATAGACCAACTTGATTTCAGTATTTACAAAAATAGAAATATACTTGTGGTAAGGATGAGTTTTAAATTGAACCGAGAAAAGGAGAAATATGGTCTGTCAGCCTCCAAGAGCAATTCTTTCACTATTGTGATGCAATTCATGGTTAATAATGGAACCAGACAGTTAATGGCATATGTATCATACACAGAATATACAGTATAGTTAGTGTGTCATTTAAAGATATCATTGCTTATGAGACCATCGTCATTGTCAAAAGACTGTTCGTAGCTTGAGATGAATTTCTTTTTCTTCCCAAAAGTAGAAAAGGTGTTATACACATCCAGTTCACCTCTGGGTGTGAGCTTCAGAGTGCTGTAGCCAGATGTGGTGCCAGGAATATATACATTGTGCTGGTAGTCTGGTGGATCACATTGAGGCTGAGTGTACTTTGGAGTCCATGAGTAGTTAGGTACTACTCCCTCTTGAAGAGACATCTTGCAGTCTGTGAAAATATGCATAAATTACAATATGTATCAGAAGATTATTTCTGCAAAGACCTCATATTTACATACAGTATGCTTAATGTGAATAAGGGGGTTTTATCTTCTAAATTTCAGCTATTTTGCAAATAATACTTCTTGCAGCGACTTAAGTAATCCTTAAATTGATGCATTAACCCCCACCCCATCTCCTCGTTTTTGGGGCCTAGTGTTATCTGCTTTTTATTTTATATTTCAGACTAAATCCTGAGGCACAGACACAAGGAGAACCTCCATCTGCCATACACTGCTGCCTCTTTCATGTGAGTAACAGTGAACCCAAACTTCCACCTACCTTTCATATGGTTTCCCCAAGTCCAGTACTGTGGTGCCACTGAGCAGGAAAACCCATCAGCATCATATTTCTGTTGACGTGAAAGTGTACCCTCCATATTTGCTGAACTATACCTGAAAAGATAGACAACACAAGTTTAGGTGTGTGCATGTGTGTGTGTGCGTGCGTGTGTGTGTGTGTGTATATGGATGTGTTTTAATTGTATGAGCTGTATTTACCTCTTGTATGCTGAGTTGCGTTGGTTCTTAGTCCAGGTGAGGTCCTTGTTGGAATACTTCAGCTGCACAGTTAAAACATAAAGAAACTTTGTAAATCGGTGATCAGCTCAAACATAAATGTCATGCATTCATATCTAGGCAGGAGGCACAGTGACACTCCCTTTTCTCCCTTTTTTATGTTGGAAGCCAAAAGCTGATAAGTTCTATAGATCGAAAGTCAGACAAAGTCAGGTTAATGTGAAACAGCTGGAAACCATTAGGAGGGGGAGCTGACTAGAGTACAAATACAGCAGTGGCAGTGTTAAGATCAAGAGAAAGCTTCAAGTCTAGGGTATAAATGTGTATCTCTTTTCATCCCTGGATCACTTTTTATCCCTGTGTCAAACACCTTGTCACACTTTGATAATTTTCCCAGACTGCAAGGTATGCTGTCACAGCATGGGGGTTGGTTACAGCTACATTTCCACTGGATTACGTAAAACATTGAAACTTGTTTCTCTCCTACAGACAACAACCTAAGTTTGATGAATTTATAATAGCAAAGCTATGATGTTCATCTAATCCATTTTGATGGTAAGATTATTATTTTACAGTTTAACATCCATTATATGAAACAAGTTTTTAAGAGCAAAAAGTAGTAAGGCTCGTGTTGCAGCGCTCCCTAGTGTGTGAAATACACTGTTACACTGTACTCAATCTTTCTGCTACTTTAAATTGAAGTGAGACAATAGTAAAACTAATGAGAGCGTGGCTTTAGTTTAAGATAGGTATAACTCTTACTGTTGAGAAATAACATTTGGACTGTGTTGATTTCAAAGTATATCGTTCCTACAGTGAAAAGTTAATATTTTACTGATTTGCCGCCCAACAACATACAGCATCATAAATAAAATAGTTCCTTTCCACTTTTCAGTCTATTTTTTGAAGTTACTGTACCTCGTTTGGAGTTGCAGCTCTGTTGTTGGTCAGCTCATTACGGTCCAGTGCGCTCCAGCCAGATGTCAGGTAGTCTGTGCTTTTGGCATTATTCTGTTGAACTGACATTACCGGACTGCAAGGCTTGAGGAACATGAAGTCACTTTTAGATAATTCCGGTGTCAGACACATTTTATAGCAATAGACCTGAGGAAGTGGGGTGCTGCTGTTTGCCTCTGCGCAGCCGGACGCGCCTCCGGACATCCGAACATTTAAATTGGTCTTTTTGAAAACCTCTGTGGCTGTAGATGTTTCTGAGCGTGAGCAGCAGCAGCAACACTCACTAATGGAGAGGAAGTTGGACTCGCTGTTGGACGGTCTGCCCTTCAATCTCCTCACTGCAACCAGGACAATTATAGCCACCAGAAATGTGAAGGAGATTGCGCCCAGAGACACGATTAAGTACAGGGTGAAGTTGGAGTTGTGATGTGGGCTTAGTGACAGGTCACCCAAATCGGGCTGTGTATCTGGCAGGCTGTCAACCACTGACAGGATGATGGAAACTGTGGCCGAAAGGGGTGGCTGACCATTGTCCTTCACCAGAATGACCAGTCTGTGCCTTATGGGGTCTTTTTCCACTAACTGGCGTATTGTCCTGATTTCTCCCGTGTACAGAGCAATGCTAAACAAGCTCGGGTCTGTTGCTTGGAGCATTTGATAAAAAAGACGCGAGTTTTGACCTGCGTCTGCATCCACAGCGTTGATTTTTGTGATAAGATAACCAGCGTCAACTGATCTGGGCACTGCTTCGGTCGGTACCGTGCCATTTTGTGGAACTGGTGACACAATAACGGGTTCATTGTCGTTTTGGTCCAAAATAAAGATGGTCACTGAAACGTTGCTGCTCAGAGGCGGAAAACCGGCGTCTTGGGCTTTAACTATGATCTGAAAGTTTTTAAGCTGTTCGTGGTCAAAGGATCGCAGCGCGTAAAGGTTGCCGCTGTCTGAGTTGATGGACACATATGTGGACACTGACATTCCTTGTATGTCACCATCCAATATAGAATAGGAGAGGTATGCGTTTTGACCGTAATCGGGATCCAGTGCGGTCACCGAGCAAATGGATGCCCCTGGCGCGTTATTCTCGGTTAAATATACAGTATAGGAGGGCTGTTTGAAGTGAGGCGCGTTATCGTTCACATCAGACACTTGAACCAAAATAGTTTTCCTAGTGAATAAAGGTGGGGAGCCCATATCTCGGGCTGTGAGAGTAATGTTGTACTCTGCCACTGCCTCCCTGTCCAAAAAATCACAAGTTACCAATGTATAGTAGTTCTTAAAGGATGAGTGGAGCTGGAATGGGACTTGATGGGGAATCTCACAATCCACGTTCCCGTTCTCCCCTGAGTCTTTGTCCATTACGCTGATGACAGCTATCACCGTTCCCGGAGGTGCGTCCTCCTGCACAGGTGTGGACACTGATGTCAAAATCACTTCTGGAAGGTTGTCGTTTTTATCCAAAATGTTCACTAGTACTTTGCAGTGAACTGCTACAGCGGATGGACCTTTATCTTTAGCCTGGACGTAAATCTCATGCATCCTGGCCTTTTCATAATCTATGACTCCTTTGACTTTGATTTCCCCTGTGCGCGAGTCTACACTGAAAAGCTGGCGCACTTTGATGGGAGCGTGGCCACTGAATGAATAAGTGATATCAGCATTGGGTCCCTCATCTAAATCCGACGCATTGAGTTTTATGACAACTGTGCCTTTTGGTGCGTTTTCAGCAAGCCTCACTCTGTAAAACGACTGATCAAACACAGGTGCGTTATCATTTGCATCTAAAACGGTAATATCAATTTGCGCAGTGCCAGATCTCTCCGGCGCACCTCCATCCACAGCTG
Source organism: Scomber japonicus (assembly GCF_027409825.1). Taxonomy (NCBI): domain Eukaryota; kingdom Metazoa; phylum Chordata; class Actinopteri; order Scombriformes; family Scombridae; genus Scomber; species Scomber japonicus. The sequence goes on along the minus strand of NC_070590.1, from coordinate 22,550,187 downwards.
TTAGGACCATTTGATGCGCACTTTGCTGCTCTCTGTCCAGCGGGCTTTGTAGGACTAGCTCTGCAAATTTACTACCATCACTGCGCGTCTGTATATCTAAAAGGAAATGCTCATTTACGCTCAGCAAATAGGTGCGGAGCGAATTGGACCCCACGTCCAAATCCTGTGCGCTCTCAAGTGGGAAACGGGAACCTGGCGCAGCAGACTCTGATATGTCCAGATTAAATTCTGTCCACGGGAAACTGGGAGAGTTATCATTCACGTCCAAAATTTCCATTTCTACCCTGTATAGCTCCAGAGGGTTTTCTATGACCACTTGCAAGTGAAAAGAGCAAGACAAACTCTGCTCACATAGTTCTTCACGGTCAATTCTTTCGTTGACAAACAGAACTCCATTTTCTAAATTTACCTCCACATATTGCTTCTTGGCACCTGAGACTATCCGGAATCTGCGCGCAGAGAGCTTGTCCAAATCCAAGCCCAGGTCCTCTGCAATATTGCCAACAAAAGCTCCATGCTCCAGTTCCTCTGGGATTGAGTAACGAATCTGTCCCCAGACTGTATCCAGGAAACAAGTGAACAGCGCAAAACGGCACACTGCATGCCATCTCCCACAGAGTCTTTTCTTCGCCCCTTGAGTGTCCATCTGCAGGCTGAAGCAATTCCGAAACTCACACCAATGACTGTGTCTCTGGTCTACCATTCACAGAAGATGAGTAAAGCAGAATTGTGGAAAATACAGACTGGGGAAAACTTATCATTGGTGGGGCTGACACAGCGCCTGCCTGCCTGAGAGAAAAAGAGAGGAGAGGAAGAGAGAGATGTGCAAGGGCTACTAGCCTGTCTCAGATTAGTGTGCGTTTTGTGTGTCTGTGTGTGCGTGTGTTTATTATTGGCCCTACTGTTCCAATAGGGGCGGGGGGGCGACATCTGCTCGGATAATAGCCTGCCTACTAGCCCGATCAAATTCATGTCACAATCTCGAGGCTTTGTCCTCCAGGTCAAACGTTCCTGCTTCAGTTTTTCTTATAAGAGTGTTTCATCATTTTGAACTCAAATAGTTGAGCATAGTCCCTTAGAAACAAACCTTCCTGCTGCATATTAACTCTAATTCATACAGTAAAAAGTTACAGTTACAGACTGACAATTCTTCATATTTGGAATGAATGCGTTCCTCTGGAGATTTGCAATGAAAGGACTCTACCACAAACTTTTTTTTATTAAATTCTTGTAATCAAATCATGCTTTTTTAGCCTATGCAACTATCAAACTGTATGTGAAAGAATAGCGACATGAAATCCATAAATCTGTGTTTATTTTATTGACTACAATAAAATAGCATAAACTCAAGTTTAATTCTCTAAATATTTTAAATTTGAGAAAAACCCAGAGAAAAAGAGTCTTAACTCAGACTGGCTTTAAACACTCTACCTAAACATCTTACTTATAAAGAATGGTGTTCATTCTTTGGAAGACTACAGGTATGGCAGAAAAGCTCCATAAAAAGGTTAAAGTTCATATATTCATCCTAGAAACAGTTACTATATAAATTTACTTTTGAATTGCTGTCAAGTTTGCAAGTTAGAAGTAAAAGTAAGACAAGGTGTCTTGAGGAAACTGCTCAAATTCAGTGACATCATTATAACACCCTGCATGGATTGTTCCTGTATAAAACAGCTTTTTATAGCCTATTCCAGTATATTAACACGCAAATAGAGCAGTTGTATCTGTTTACCATCCACCTCAATGCACGCTCCACCCGTTTGCTCTGAAAAACCCAGCTCCCTTGGTTAAAAACCGAAAACACAATCTGTCTGCAGGAATGAAACTGCAGCAGATGGTGAGGTTTTCCATGGGCTCATGCTCTTTTTAATTAATGGAATGGAGATTAGAGGGCATTTTCCCTGGATCATTAGTGAACAGAGGAATTAAGACATTTTGTGAGAAATAATCCCAAGGCTATCCATGTGATGCACATGTGGTTTTCTCTCAGTGGTCATATTGACCTGCTTTTCACAGCCTAAGTGCACGGCATCACTTACGCTCTGCAGAAACTAAGTAGCTGGGATAAGGGGACACAACCACCACATTTAGGGATCAAAAATACAAAAGAGATTATCTCTCTGTCACTCTATCGCTCTCTTTTTCACACACACACACACACACACATGCACACACACTCTCCCTCCCTCCCTCCCTGACTCTTTCTCCCACTCAAGGGCAAAAGTAGAATATCAATCCCTTTGTCTTTAACTACTTTCCAGCTTTAAAACTGTGGGATTAGAATAGGTTAGCCTATATTCTGCAGCTTCAAACACTTAATCGGTTTTAGCTGGAAACAGTGTTGTGCATTCTGCTTAAATGTTAAAATGTGTGTCATGTAACATGTTCTGAGTGCAACTAATTATTTTGAATTTTATTTAACCCCTTGGAAAACATTCCAGATGTGCTGCAACACCTGGTATGAAGAGCCAAAAGCAAACTGACAGGGATGACTTCTCACATGATTGACAGCTACAGTGATGAGATAAATTTTAACAATTATTCTCCCCTTTGTACCCATTTCCACATAGTAGACTTTACATTTCCATTTTTTGCATCCATTCTGTAGGAACAGATTAATATAGTATTAATATAGACCATCTTGTGAAATGGGGAAAAGTTGTGATCCTGGCCTGATGAGAGTGTGTGCCTACATCACACATGTGTGGGCTGGTCAGAATGAAAGTGGTGGTTTGAGTATATTAAATGCAATCACTAGAACAAATAACATTATGAGAAAAAAGGGATCTTGGCTCTACTTTGGGTGTTCGATCTATAAACATAGATTTTCATTAATAAATGAAGCAATTCAATAGTCTGTAAAGAATCCATTTGGATATTACCTCTTGCACATGGTTGATCATGTTCAATATTAAAGTCTCTGTTGCACCAAGAAAAATGTTGTTCTCTTTTTCCTCAGGCTAGAGAAAAATCAGTGAATGAAGGAATTCAAGGAGTTGATATGTGAAGTCCTTTGACCTCATTTGATTTTTACAGAAATCGTCATAGAGCATAGAGCACCATTTTGATATTTATCCTCATGTAGAAATTTTGTTCACCTGTTAAATTCAGATTGCATCTAAGCTGTCTATACAATATCTCCACCGTTTTAAGTGAATCTACCCTTCTCCCAGACCCCAACCAATTTACAGTAGCAGCACATGTGTTTTCATGGGGTCATCACCTGCGTTATTAAACTAGACTCAGTGTGTTTGTTGAAACTGGATATGACTGTCAGAGGAATGAGTGGCACAGTTGCTATTGGAGTTGTCACATATGAACCTTCTGACAGTGATAGTTGGCAGAGAAAACCTCTGGAGTCACTAACATTAAACTTGTCCAACATGTCTGGGCAACCCACAGCCAGCAGTGAAAATGACCTGTTTATCTTTCTGTCTTATTTTTAGTTCATATCTTGGTCATTGGTCATTTTTTCCATCTACAAATGGAAGTGTGCATGAGACAATCACCACCTCACTGAACAGTGATGTTATGACATGATGTGTTATGTCTTGCAGGCAGTCTACTGAAGGAAGCTAATGGTATCATATGGGAATACCATGCTGAAATTGATATGCCCATTGTAAGATGGTAGAGTACCTCATGCCCCTTTTGGTAAGTGTGTCTCTGTTATAGCCTAAAAACACTACTTTCTACTAAGGCACACTTTATAATGGGTTTATATTAAGTATTAAGCAGCTTTATTAGTAAATCCCCATTAACTATCAATTAAGCCATCAATATCAGCATATAAACCCTTTAAGTGTACCACAATGACGAGTTACTTTGAATGTAACATAGTCTCAACAAAAATATTAAAAATGATAACCCTTCCGGTTATAGCGGTGAGGTAGACGGACGTGCTCTACGAGTCTCTTGACTAATTGACCAACATACACCCTTGTAAAGTCCTTATTAGCCACCAAATCGAGGCACGCAATCCAAAACTGCACCGGGAATGACAAAAAACAAAAATACGCCTAGGCCAAACACTAGAAGACATCCCGTCGCTAAACTACCACCAACTGGATCCTCACCGACTAGCATCGCTGTTCAAACTAGCATGAGTCTTGCTAACAAAAGCGGTGAGATGGAAGCGGCGGCAAAGCACACATACCCAAAATCAAGATGCTGTGCTAGTGTCCATCGAATCTCTCAAAGCAGAAAATTCTAAGCGACACCAAGAAGTCATGGATGGTATTGAATTTATCAAGACGGATTTAGTTGATATCAAGGGGTGAATTACCGCAGCTGAAAGCCGAATCAGTGACGCTGAGGATGCAACAGCGCAGCTCAAGTCCAGGGTCACAGTGCTGGAGACAAAAGTGAGATCGCTCACTGAGAAAAATTAGGATCTTGAGAATCGCTCACGTCGCTCTAACCTTCATCTCATCGGCCTGCCAGAAGACACGGAGGGGAAGGATGCCGAAGCCTTCTTGGAGAGGTGGCTCCCAGACGTCCTCGGAGCAGAGATCTTCCCTTCACCGGTGAGGATCGAGCGGGCTCACCGCATCCCGTCTGGTCCTCTAAAGTCTTCAAATCCAGATGCACTCCCCAGACCTCTGATAATGAAGTTTTTAAACTTCAAAGACAAAGTCTGTGTGATGAAAGCCATGCAGGAAAAGGGCAAGATTTTGCATGAAAACAAGCAAGTGAGGTTTTTTTGTGACTTTTCCGCTGAAGTGCAACGCCAGAGAAAGGCTTATGGTCGCGTCAACATTGTTAAAATGAATATCCTACCCAAATTTTTGTACCTTTTTCGATCCATCCCTCCTTTGGTACTATTGGGCAGCCCAGATTAGAGCAGCCATGTTCATGGACAATGCCTCGGTGCCTTGGGTCACAATAGAATGGGCGACTACATCTCCACTACCCCTAAATCTCTATCTGTATGCTGATTCTCTAAAAAACTTACTAAAAACTACACATAAACCTTTTGTCAAGAACACAATTAAGGTGTGGTACAAATTACAAGCACGCTTGAATTTAGGATTGGGTATATCTGCTTTCACACCAATCTGGGGAAACCACAGGTTTCCACCAGGTAGAAGTGACCCTGGCTTTAAACTCTGGGCAGAGAGGGGGATAAGCAAAGTTATGGATATGTACAACAACAACAATATTCTACACAGCTTTGAGGACCTGCAAAGACTTTACAGTATCCCAAGAAAACATTTCTTTAAATACCTGCAAATTAGGAATTACATTCTAACAGCATTTAAACAATCCCCTCATAAGCCCTCTCTGACTAGTCTCGAAGAGGCTATACTAGATCATCTTCAAGGCTGAGGTCAGGTATCCTTCCTGTATAAATTGATTATAGATGCATCTAAAGAATCCTCGAACAGTAAAAGATTGGCTTGGTCTAACGACCTGGGTACAGAAATATCTCAAGTTGACTGGCAGACAGTTTGCCGCGATGTGCAAAGTCAGACTATTAACACAAGACTGAAATTATTACAATTTAAATGGATTATGCGTACTTACATTACCCCTGCCCTATTACATCGTTTTGATAGCAACAATCCTGATTTCTGTATTAAATGCAGGGAAGAAGAAGGTACATTATTTCATTGCCTGTGGAGTTGCCCTAAAGTTAAAACATTCTGGACTAACATCACTCAAACCATCTCTGAAATCATATCTGTTAAACTGCCTGTTTGTCCTCAAATATTTATTTTAGGGCTTTTTCCAACACAGTCAGAATTGTCAATGGTGAATAAGAAGATTGTCACTCTGTGCTCACTTCAGGCCAAACACTGTATAGCATCGTCTTGGAAGAGCATGGATTCCCCCTCAGTTGACCATTGGTTTAGAAGCCTCTCCAGCATTTTGGCCATGGAGAAACTGACTTACGCCCTCAAAGGGAAAATGCAATGCTATGGGGAAAATTCATTAATTTTCTTGAGAGTCACCAATCAGGAAGTTGATACTTGACAATGAAGTATATATTAATTTGCAATATTCAACATTACAGCTACTTAGGAAACACAGGGTAACGGTTTTTTTTTTGTTGTTGCTGTTTTTTTTAAAAGTTTTGTTTATTTAATTTTTATTTCTCTATCGTGTCAAGACTATCTCTCCACCCTACATATTCCATATGTACGGGGACTGACCCCACAGGGGCAGCTGTTGTGGATTACTCTTTAAGACACATCACCTGTCGTGGCCACACTGATTAGCCACCTGGGCTATATAAGCACCATACCTGTGTGGCCACTCTGATTCCTTGATTTCCACTGCAAGCAGTTGTATGTGATTCTCTTGAGAAGCAACAAAGACAAGTAGCGTGTGTTAGCCGGATGGTGTGCACAATATCCACTTACAGAGTTTGGGAGAGCTGGTCTACGGGCCCCTCTCTGGATTGTGGCAACTGTCTTTGCTACACGGGCTGGTGAAAGCGTGGCGGCTCGTGACACCGGTTTGCCGGTCCACTTGCTTAGCCATCGTCCTCTGTGAAATCCGACCTCGTCGGAGGTAACGGGGGCGTGCTTCCCAGCTGATCGCTACACCTCTGCAGCCAAGTGTGGCTTGTGTGTGTCGGCGACAGCGCTGCCTGACACACACTGCCATAGCTCCTCGTAAAATCCGACCTAGTTGGAGGGCGACGGGCGGATTTGGCTGCCAGTGATTCCTACGGGAGTCTGTACAAACAAAACATAACAAAAAAAAAAAAAAAACACTCCTCCACGGGCGGTACTTTACTTCCGTGTCAGTGATTAGTGCCACCAGTGCAGGCATACTTCAGTGCAGGTGTACAGCGGAAGAATGGCTAGTTCAGTGGGGCACACCTGTTTGAACTGTGGTGTAAGGATGCCCATGGAGGATGGTCATGACCAGTGTGTGCACTGCTTGGGACTGGACCATGCACGCATGGCCAGCCAGGACCCCGCATTCTGCATGAATTGTTTCATCCTGCCAGCTAGAGTGAGGGAGGCTAGGGCTCGAGTGTTTCCTGTCACACATCCAGCCACTCTCACTGGGCCTACAAAACGGCCAAGAAGGGTGGTTTTGCATGACCCGGTGGCACAATCACCTCATCCCTCTGGAGGGGGTGTCAGGGCACGAGTGGCGATGCCTCCTCCTGCAGCTACGGTTGCAGCCCCACCTACTGTCCAGCACACTGCCCCCATCTGGCAAGGGCAGGAAGAGCTACACCTGGTCTCCCCCATGTCAGATGCGTCCGACGAAGGGGACATTGACATCTTGGGCATTGACCCTGAGGACGAAGCCCTCCTCCCTGTTCAAGAGGGGGTGGAGTCTCAGCATTTAGTGGGCGAGCAGGACATCACCTCTCCTCTCTATCACCAGCTTCTTGCTCGGGCCGCGGTGGCATTGGGGGTTGACATGCCAGCGGACCAAGGACAGAGGGCCTCCCGGTTTGATGACGTGACTCCAACTCAGTCACAGTCTTTTTCAATGCCTCTACTTCCTGATGTGGAGGAGCTGGTATTGAAACAGTTTGCTACACCATCTGAAGCCCATCGTTGGTCAGGTCTGTGCAGAAGGCTGGCAGGTGTGCATGGTCGAGAGAGGATTGGCTGTGGACCTCCTCCTCCCATGTATCAGGTTTTTGGGCCCTTGATGTCCCCCACTAAGTCAGTCTTGGGGACACCGAGTTGCCCGAGCAGGAACACCAAGATGATGGATGCCATGCTCAATAAGCTGCATGGGGCTATGGCCATACAGGGCAGGTTGGTGAACACTGGGGCTATTCTAGCCTTGTACCAACGCCAGCTGGCCGGCCAGTTAGGGGGAGACTCCAGCATAACTGCGGAGGTGCAGCAGGTGTCATCTCTTTTGGCCAAGTTGATGAAGGAGCAGGCGGTGGCGACCGGTAGGGCCCTGGCCTCGCTCTGTATGGTGAGACGCCATCTCTGGCTGTCTCAGTCACGGTTACAGGGGGAAGACCGAGCCCGTCTACTCCGGCTGCCTGTGGTCCCCTCTGCTATGTTTGGACCAGATGCCAAGGCAATGCTTCAGCAGGCTCAAGAAGCCCGCCAGTGTGCTAAGGAGATGTCTGGTATGCTCCGACGGGGCCGTGACCAGCAGGTTTCACCAGCCCCACAGCCCAGAACCCCTCAATCAGGTTCTGCTGCTTCCAGTGATCTACGGGTCCGGTTGGAGGCCAGCCGATGTGGTAGAGCTAGACGCGGTCAGCGGAGTAGGCAGGGCCGGGGCCAGGGGCCCCCCAAGCCGCCCACTTCTTCCTGACAATTATTGGCACCCTGTCTGCCCTGGGAGACTCTTGGGGCAGACCCCTGGGTGGTTTCCACCATGACTCAGGGTTATCGACTGCAATTTCTGCACCCTCCCCCTCTGACTCTGTCAGCCACCTTTACACTGGTGGCAGATCCTCAGCGCAGGGAGGTGCTTGCAGCAGAGATCTACATGCTTTTAGCGAAGGGAGCCATCAGGGAAGTGACGCTGGACAATCCTCAGGCGGGGTTTTACTCACGTTACTTCCTCATTCCCAAGAAGGATGGGAGACTGAGGCCAATCTTGGATTTGAGGGGATTGAACAAGTTTTTGAGGCCCCTACGTTGCAAGATGTTGACTGTGCCACGGGTTCGACAGGCCATCCTCCAGGGCGACTGGTTTGCCACGATAGACCTAGAGGATGCGTATTTTCAGATCCCGATATGGGAAGGGCACAGACGTTATCTCAGGTTCGCCTTCAACGGCAGAACCTTCGAATTCTGTGTCCTCCCGTTTGGCATATCACTTGCCCCCCGCACGTTCACAAGGTGTATGGACGCTGTACTGGGACCCTTGCGTCGGGAGGGTATTCGCATCCTCAATTACTTGGACGACTGGCTGGTGTGTGCTCGCTCGGAGGGGCAGTGCCGCAGAGATGTGACTCGTCTCCTGCAGCACTTGGAGTACCTCGGCCTGCACCTCAACAGGAAGAAGAGCAGGCTCCAGCCATCACAGTCCACGGAGTTCCTAGGCATGTGTTTGGATGCCAGGGCAGGGACTCTTTCCTTGACTCCTGTGAGACAGGCCACCCTCAGGACTTGCCTGTCCCAGTTCCGGCTTGGGGCCAGAGTATCCTGGAGGCTATGTCTCCGCCTCTTATCGTTAATGGCAGCCACAGTGCATGTCATACCTCTGGCTCTTCTGAACATGCGCCCGGTGCAGCGCTGCCTCCTGGGCCTTGGACTTTGCCCACGGAGGAATCTGCAGACCAGCGTATTGGTGACGCGCGGACTGTGTGTGGCTCTCCGTTGGTGGCAGCGGCCGGCCAACTTAGCACGTGGGATGGCACTGGGGCCTGTGTTGCGTCGCCAGGTGGTATCATCAGACGCATCCCTGGTAGGCTGGGGGGCTGTCCACGAAGGCAAGGGCGTCAGCGGCCTTTGGCACGGACCCTGGTTAGCGCAGCACATAAATGTGTTGGAGCTGCAGGCTATCCATCTGGCTCTTCTGCACTTCCTGCCAGTGCTGCAGGACCGCCATGTGCTGATGAGAACAGACAGTACAGTAGCGGCGGCATATATCAACAGGCAAGGGGGTCTAGGTTCCCTTTGCCTATGCAGATTGGCTCGGATAATATTGGAGTGGGCTCATCCCCAGTTCAAGTCCCTGAGAACCTTGCTGCAGATCGGCTCTCCAGGGGAGGACCTCTCCCCGGAGAGTGGCGGCTACATCCAGAGGTGGTGAGCGGAATATGGGATCGCTACGGCACAGCCGTGGCAGATCTTTTTGCATCCAGGGAGAACACTCATTGTCCCCTGTTTTTCTCCATGGGGAGGGACGATCCTCCCTTAGGGACAGATGCAATGGCACATCAGTGGCCACTGGGCCTCCTGTATGCCTTCCCTCCCTTCATCCTCCTGCACCAACTCCTACAGAGAGTCCAGGTAGAGGAGGTGAGCCTCATCCTGGTGGCCCCAAATTGGCCCCAGATGATTTGGTTTGCGGAGATTCCGCCCCTTCTTCAGGGCCAACCGTGGGAGCTTCCCATTCGCCGAGACCTCCTGTCCCAGGCCGAGGGAACTCTTTTTCACCCTTTTCCCCAGGGCCTCAGGCTTTGGGCCTGGCCCCTGAGAGGGCCGAATTTCTAGCCATGGGATTACCCCAGTCTGTGGTAGGCACGTTGCAGGGCGCCCGGGCTCCCTCTACCAGGGCTGCTTATCCCCATGGGATTTGGAGATGGTTTTGTCAGCCTTGCGACATGGGCCGTTCGAGCCTCTGGAAACGGTGGAGCTGAAATGGCTTTCGCTCAAGACATCATTCTTGTTGGCTACATGCCCTTTCCGTGCATGAAGAGTGCTGCCGCTTCTTGCCTGGGAATGCTGGGGTGCTGATGCGACCTAATCCTGCATTCCACCCTAAGGTCTGGTCTGAGTCCCACGCCAACCAGAGGTTTGAGTTGCGCCCTTTCCGCCCTCCTCAGGATGGTGGAGTTGGGTCGAGTGGGGCATCACTGTTGTGTCCCGTCAGGGCCTTAACGCTCTATATTCAGCGTACTCGTGCCCACAGGGCTACGGACCAACTCTTTGTCTGCTGCAGGACTAACACTCTTGGGCAGCCAGTCTCAAAGGCTAGGCTGTCCCATTGGGTTGTAGAGGCAATCCAACAGGCATATAAAGAGGCAGGCGTGCCTGCCCCGGCGGGGCCTCGCTACCTCCTGGGCCTTATGGAGAGGTGCCCCCCTGTCTGAGATTTGTACGGCGGCCTCTTGGTCAAGCCCGTCCACCTTTTATAAGGTTTTACTGCATGAATGTGGCAGCCGACATCCCGTTCACTGAGCGTGTGCTGGGCATGTTGCAGTAGAACATGGCCGAACATACCATGCCTCCAGTGCCATAGCTCTTGAAGAGCACTTTTGGCTTGGAGTGATGTCTTTTCTTTTCTTTCTGGACTAGCCTGGCAGGCTAGATGTCCTTCCACCCATTTGCGGCTGGCCTTAGCGTCTGGCGGGGCCAGCTGGGCCTTGGCGGCGTCTTGCACTGGGGTCATGGGTGTGTATATAGTGTAGATTTGTATATAGTTCCTTGGTTTGAGCACGTGAGTGGTTCTGGTGGCGGTGACGTCTCATTCGAATTGTCGTCTGCTTGGTTTCCGCGCGGTGTGTCTTATAGAGTCCCCGTACATATGGAATATGTAGGGTGGAGAGATAGTCTTGACACGATAGAGAACGGATGGTTACATGGTAACCTAGGTTCTCTGAGTGGAGAGACTATCTCTCCAGCTATTAGCCGCTCTGAAACGCGTTCCAATCAAGGTCAATCAGAGTGGCCACACAGGTATGGTGCTTATATAGCCCAGGTGGCTAATCAGTGTGGCCACGACAGGTGATGTGTCTTAAAGAGTAATCCACAACAGCTTCCCCTGTGGGGTCAGTCCCCGTACATATGGAATATGTAGGGTGGAGAGATAGTCTCTCCACTCAGAGAACCTAGGTTACCATGTAACCATCCGTTCTCTCTTTAGTGTTTGTTTGTTGTCAGATTACGAAAATCCAATAAAACTAATTTTCCAAAAAAAAAAAAAAAAAAAATTATAACCTTGACAAAGATACACTTGTATATATTGCAAAGCTTTTCTTCTGGATGACCTTTGATGCATATTATAGCACCCAACTATGTATTTATTGTATGTTCTTTAAGATTAAGATCTAATTGATGAGATTAATTCAAATTCTGGAACAAAACCCAGTCATCAAAGCAATGTATTTTTACTACATTACCAACACATTATTTAGATCTAATAGTAAATGTAATGTGTGTCAGACATCAAATCGTCCATTAAAGCAGTAAGTCCTCATGCCTAAATAGCACAATAGGTTTGTGCAATAACTCATATGACCATATGTTTTCTGATCTTGATTCAGTTTAGGACACTACTTGGTTCGGGTTAGGAATGACAATTGTTGTGGCTAAAGATCCCCTCCAGACATGTTTTAAGACATACAACAATACTCTGCTTTGAATAATGTGTGTCTAAAGTGATTTTTCCATAAAGAAACATTCACTTACCTTGTTAAAATTCTTAAAATAGCATCCACCCCCTCTCCTTGAATTAAATGTTTTGAATCTATGAATACGCAAATGTTTTATATTTCAAATGTTTAACTGCTGGATGCAAGATGTCCCCTGAGAAGGTTCAGGTCCTTCAATAACTGCAGCAAGATGCTTCACATGTTCTATCAGTCTGTTGTTGCCAGCACACTCAGCTATGCTGTGGTGTGCTGGGGCGTAGACATCAAAGCAAAGTTTGCCAGCAGGCTGAATAAGCTCATAAAGAAGGCTGTGTCTGTTATTGGATCTAGGCTGGTGACGCTGGAGGAGGTGGTGGAGGACAGAATGCTGGCAAAACTGCTGGTGATCATGGACACTCCCTACACAACATGTCAGCCAAGCAAAAAACTCATTCAACCCTGGTGTGTAAAGCAGTGATACAGGTCATTCCTGCAGGGTGCTATCAGACTCTACAACTCATCTGCCTTTGCCAGGCCTGCTGACATTAAACTGCTAATGGACTAAACTCACCTTTTATTATTTATTTTCAACACTCTGCTCTTTGTGCATCAGGACTCCAGAACCCAGAACACTTGCATATGTATCAGAACATCTGATTATATCTGCACAAAATAAATCTTAGCTTTGTGTTTATTTATTATTCTAATCCCTTTGCTCTTTGCACACTGGAATATTTGACTTAGACGTTATTAATCTGCAGTACTTTATGCCTTCATCTCAAACATTATTTATACCCAGACTATCAGTCAATATTCCCACTAATTCATTCTTTACTACTTTTGCTGATTCATCATAGCCGCTGTGTTCATGTACCTGTTGTCTACTGTAATTTAATGTATCTGGCTGCTATGATAATGAAATAAAGTCATCTAGCTATCCATCCATAGGTGCACTGGAGGCTTCAGTTTTTCACCTCACACTTTTGTGAGTTGTATACTAGTCGATGATAGCCATCCAAACTACATGTCATGTCACAAATTATGCTCGTACATTCATGTATTAAAATACAGATTTAAGGTGAGCAGAGACCAGTTTTGGCTCTCTAGTGTCATCATACTGCAATGAGGTTCAAACATCCAAGTGAAGAAACATCAATAGAAATACTTTTGAGTGGATTTTAATTTCAGGTATAGGTCATGGACATTATTATAGTCAATGAAAAATCACCATAATAATAATTAAAAAAACTGTTGGCTACAGGATGCAAACCACTGTTTTTACTCCCATCCACCTTATCCACATACTAGTAGTATTAAGAAGTAATCAGTATCTGAGTAGTGACTGGAAGCACACATCAACAGCAGGCAGTGACGACAACATTGCATATGATGAAGATAGTAGCTCTTGAAATGCAGACTCAGAGATTACAGAACAATTCAGGTCACTGCCAGATAAGGAGAGACTGAATCACTACCCCACCAACAAGCAGATGTCTCTGAGATACAACACAGCAACAGTATGCATCAATAGAGAGGCTGTTCAGTTTGTGTAGCGTGGTCTTCTCTCCCAAGAGAACACACTGGTAGACAGCCAATTTGAGAAGCTTCTCCTCTCTTGCTATGATCATTACTTTTGCAGGAAAGGAGAGGCAGACAGCAGACAGCAGTAGAGAGTGCTCTTGACTGACCTGTTGTGTGTTGACACATCTCATAAAAGCTTGATATTTATATTTTAAGGCTTTTCAGTGTTTTTGCAACTGTCATCAACAAAATCACGTCATATCATTTTAACTTGCCTATTTTGATATTGTTTCAAAAAGACTCAGCCTTCACAGGTGAAAATGTTCATGACATTCTTATTTTATCATTACAAAAATATGACAAGGGAGTGATACAAGGTCTTTAAAAAAATTAGGAAATTAGATTATATTAAAGTTTCACAGAAATAAAAAACACTTGTTTTAAACTAAATGTTTAAACCAATTGTACAATTACTGGTAGCACAAAGTAATTTTAATCCATTGAATATTTTTGTATTTTTAAATTGAATAAGTTACAAATGAAAAACAAAAAGAATAATAACAAATAATATGAACAGTAAACATTTGCAGCACTTTCATTAAACAAAGTCTCATAAAATAAACAAACAAGATACATTAATATCAGATGTCATAAAAGGAGCAAGTTGAAGTATACACTTATATGGTTATACACCTTCTCCATAACTCAAACAATTGCATATTACAAGGTGTTGTTATTTTTGGATTAAATGATTATTCATTGAATGTCAAACAATAGTGAAAAATACCCGTTGTAAGGGGACATTTTCATATTTGTTCAGTTATTCAGTTTACTATCATATAAAACAGATTGTCTTATCCAGCCTCTGCAGGCATCTGCTGTGATGTCATCACACGCTGCATCCATGGCAACCAGAAGGGTCATCTGTGTATATGGCTGGAGATCATATACTTTCCATCTCCATGCTTAGAAAAAAATTCCTCAATGGGGTTAAGGAATGGGGAGTAGGGTGAGAGGAACTCCATCAGCATCCTGTTGTGGGTCGCAAACCATTGCCTGATGTTGGTGCAATGGAAACAGACATTGTCCCAAACTATCACGTACTTTAGCAAGTCATCTCCAATCTGACCCCTCTCTGGTTCAGGGGTGAGATCCCTGTAGAGAGAGGCGGAAAAGGTGAGGCTCTGTATTGTATGGCCCAATAATGGGAATATGCATTGGCACACTATTCTCAGAGATAGCAGCACCTATAGTTATGTTCCTGCCCCGTTGGCCTGGCACATCAACTGTAGCTCTGTGGCTGATGATATTTCGACCACGCTTTCTGTGTTTCGTTAAAATATAGTAATGCAAAACACAAAATTAAGAAAATCTTCAGAGACCCATTATAACATGACACAATTAAAGAATAGAGAATTGTACATAGTCATTTTCATGGATGTACCAAAGCATTTGCAACTTGTTCAAAGAAATGAGAAACTGCTTTTTTGATGCGCACGTGTGGCACAATGTGAAGATTGAACAAGTAGTTTTGAGAATTTCAATCCTGATCTGAGAAATGTACCAAAGCAACTGAGGAAAAAAACCAAACAAAAAAAAACATAATTGAGTGTTTGAAGAACACATGTTTTTAAAAGACACATTAAGTCACGATTGTCTTTTCAGATGTCATTTTAAAATGAATTAAACTTTTCATGGAATCAGAGACCTTTTTTTAAAAAAAATATTCAAAGCAGAGTATTTAAGAGCATTTTACAACATATTCAGGATCTTCATCCACTGAAGCCAGCCCTGATGGCTGAAAGTCCAGGGATCTCCAGTTAAGCACATTCCCTGGTGTGAAGTTTTCATCCTTCTCATGGGCTTGGAGCTCAGTGGGTGAGAGGACGTAGTCCCACATATGGACCTTAGATGACCTCATCCCAATGAAAGCCTGTTTTACATCAAAACCCCCACCATGGGCGTCCTGCTCTTGGCCCAGGATGATGCTGGGTACTCCAGTGATGGGCTTCTTAGACGCTATGAATCTCTTAATGGTCAGCTTACCGTTCACCAACAACTGAGAAAGTCCATTGTTAGAGCTCCAGGTAGTACACATGCTGTGCCAGGTGTTTGGGAGAGACGGCAAGGACAGGAAGTCTGTGCTCAAGTCGTTAACATGCACTCTGATGACATTTTCTTTGGGCTTATTAAGAAGAAAGGCGTTTTTGTGCACGGGAGTAGACAAAGAGAAGAGGCTGTAGCCCTGGGTGATATCTGTGAGGAATCTGAACAAATAGACCAACTGTGAGAAGATGCTTTTTTTAAAAAAAAAAAACAAAGACGAGAAGCTTTCTGACCCCCAGTTGCAGAGTTGAGCGTGGTTTTAGTTGTAACTACAGGTGCTGGTCATATAATTAGAATATCATGAAAAAGTTGATTTATTTCAGTAATTCCATTCTAAGTGAAACTTGTATAATGTATACATTCATTCCACACCGACTGATATATTTCAAGTGTTTATTTCTTTTAATTTTGATGATTATAACTGACAACTAATGAAAACCAGTTTCTCAGTTGCTTTGGTACATTTCTCGAATCATCCTCGACATTTGCAAAACAGTAAGTGCATTTCTCAAAACGATTTGTACAAATTGCAAAACACCATGGATTACCTGCAAAAGCTCGTCTCTTGCTCAAAATCCTTAGTTCATCTCTCAAAAGTAAATATCTGTGTCAATGAACATGTCAGTGCCATCAGAATGACAAGTCCTTGTGTCATTGTGTACGGATAAGACAAATTGCTTAGTCATGTTGTCATTATACCAGTGTACTCTGGAGGGATGTTCTGATGTAAACTATGGCTAAAGAAGTTTTGAAGACAATTATTGTAAATTATAGTTACACTTTAGTGTATGTGAGATATTGATTGCAAGAGACTGTAAGTACTGTAATTTGTTGGCAGACCATGTAATTGTGATACAGAAAAGAAAAGACAGCACTGCATAGCATAAAGAAATAAACAAAAGTAGAAATGTGAACATAGGGCAATCTCCTTAGGGAAAACTGTACATGCAGTACAGTCTTCCTACACCTCCTGACGTTCCTGTCTGTTGGGCCACAAATTCTCATCCACATCACAACGAATATCTTCTCTTGCGATGCAGCGTGGAAAGAATCTTTAAGACTGTCTTAACCACGCTCTGCAGGCATCTGCTGTGATGTCATCACATGCTGCATCCATGGCAACCAGAAGGGTCATCTGTGTATGTGGCTGGCGATCATATACTTTCCATCTTCATGCTGAGAAAAAATTCCTCAATGGGGTTAAGGAATGGGGAGTAGGGTGAGAGGAACTCCATCAGCATCCTGTTGTGGGTCGCAAACCATTGCCTGATGTTGGTGCAATGGAAACAGACATTGTCCCAAACTATCACGTACTTTAGCAAGTCATCTCCAATCTGACCCCTCTCTGGTTCAGGGGTGAGATCCCTGTAGAGAGAGGCGGAAAAGGTGAGGCTCTGTATTGTATGGCCCAATAATGGGAATATGCATTGGCACACTATTCTCAGAGATAGCAGCACCTATAGTTATGTTCCTGCCCCGTTGGCCTGGCACATCAACTGTAGCTCTGTGGCCATCTGGCTGATGATATTTCGACCGCGCCTTCTGTGTTTCGTTAGGTTGAAGCCAGCCTCATCCATGTAGATGAAGTTGTGCGGTGGTTCACTTGCTTCCAGTTCCATTACGCACTATATCCAGAAGACACTAAATGAGTTTTATGAATTACATGCATTTTCATTTTGGACAAGAAACAGTTACATCAAATGTATACAGCACATATTGCATCTTCATTTCTACAGCCAAAGCAAATGTGTAAAGGTCACACGAGAAAAACTGTAAATGCTAGAACCAGTAATTTGATAGATTAGACTTTCTTTAGTATATGTACAAAAGAATCTTTATCTTATGAACAAATCCAACTGAACCACTATTGTCACTGACCCAATAGCTTTTAGCAGTTGAGCTCCCCTCACTGGTGACTGAGAGCCTCATTACACAATATTAGACTGCTAATGCTACAGAAATAATAATAACCAGATAACTGCAACATAAATTATTACATTTTGTGCAGTGCTAGTAACTGGATGTGACAGCTTGATGCAGTAGCAAGTAGACCTGTAGACTGGATATATGACTGAACTGAAAACATCAGAATCAGCACTGGACGTGGAGTCAAATTGCAGATGTGTTCACTTACTTATGATACTGAAGTGTGTTGGAATTGAAAGGTGGTAGATAGATAGATAGATAGATAGATAGATAGATACTGTTATAATGACATTATTTGACATCTCTCTCACAGTAGGAAAACCACATCTGTAAATAGCTAATAAAATTAACTGATTTTAAGCACTTTATTTAGTTTAATCTATAGGCTAATGCATTTATTTTACTAATCATATGTTTTGTATATAAAACTTTCATCAGAAAAGTAATTAATCTAACTGTTAGATAAATACTGTAGAGTAAAAGTACAATACTTGCATCTGAAAATGTAACAGTAAATGTAAGATCCTCTCCAGACATGTTTTAAGATCAAATATACTCTACTTTAAATAAGAATTTGTCTGATATTTTTTTCTTCCACAAAAAAAGCTCAACAATCCTGTTAAAATTCTTGAAATTACATCTACTCCTTGATCCTCATAAAAAAAGAAATCCAGAATCAATCAATATGCAAATATGTTTCATTCCAGAAGTATATCTGCTGGACATAAGATGTCTTCTGTTTCACTGGAAAGTCCATTTTTAGTGTTTAGTGTTTCTGCACTGGAGGCTTCATGTTTCCACATCACACGTGTAAGTTGAGTAATGGACCAGCATTGGCCTCCAAATTACTTGTGATGTCACAAATCACGCTTGCAGGCATACTCCTTAAAATTGAATTTTCAATGAGCACAGAGAAACTTTCCACTCTCAGCAGATGAATGTGAAAACAACCTTTCAGTGTCAGACTCTGCACATCCATCACTCTGCACAGTGAAGCTCAACCTTCCAACTGAAGGAACAAAAAGAAAACCTTGTTTTTGAGCGGAGGCGGACATTAAAGCAGGATGGGTTCATTCACATTCAAATCATATAGTATGCTACTTAACTATATAGTGACATTCAAAAAGTTGGAATTAATGTATTAATATTTTCCGTGACCATTTGAACTGATGTAGAGCATCTTTAAAGTACACTGAAGACCACTATAGAAAATCTTTTATCACTATCATTATTATTATTATTATTATTATTATTATTATTATTATTGACAATAAGAAAGGCAGTGACATTCTGAGGATTCTCTCACAGGACACCTAACTTAGCCTAACAATTCTTGCAAGTAGTAATTCTCTTTGAACAAGAAGGAGCAGTAACTTTGACCTTAATAAGGAGGTGCAGTTAATTCCATTGCTTAGTGTGACTCATTCTTATAAAAGGTGTAATTTAAAAACAAAATAAAAAAATAAAAATGCAACATTTGTGATAATGGGCATAGAATGGACAGTGACATTTACATCGAATTTAGTTTCTATTAAGACATGGTGTACTTATGGATGCTATCTTATGCAATGAACATCTCTGTTGAAAACATTATGAGCCACACTTTAAAAGTAGCCTATGATGTGACTGAAAACCTTCATATGCAGTAGCCTATTCACTGATAGTTATATTGCTTTTAGTTTCTTAAGTTCTATTTGATATTAATAGGGAAACAATGCTAAATGTTCACTAATTACTACTGGCCAGTCTATAAAACCCTAACCCTAAAATAAATAAAATAATTAAATAAGAGAAAATGTTTAATAAAAGTTAAGGTAAACAAACTAGGTTAAGAAGAGATTAAAATACAGGAGAAACAGACAAATTCAATTGATAAGAAGATAAATTTATGGATGATAATAATAAAATAAAACCCCAAAACATCCAAACAAATACAATAAAATAGAATAATTATCAACCCTAACCCAGATAGAATATAGTCTTAACTGTAAGGGGAAATTCTTACAAAAACTTCTTCTAAAAATTCTCTATTCCCTTAATATTAAGAGTTTCCTCATTAGGGGCAACTCCTATGTTCTTACTCACTCCGGTACAGTAGGTGGCGCTATGGTATACACGTTTGTTTGCTATCCACTGTTAAAGTAAAGAAGAAGAAGAAAATGTCAAATACGCGCGCAATTGTGCTCCTGTAACACTAAGTTTTTATTTATTTATTTAATTAAACATGAACAATATATACAAACAAATCTGTTCTTGCCCGGGAAAAAAAAATCACATTAAGTTACATGTGATTTCAGTTACACCTGCGGTATGGAGGATGACCTATTTTAGGCGGAAGGGAGGAGGAAAACCAGAAGACTTCAGATACAAACAGTGCTAGCAAAGCTAACTGTTTCAAAGCTAACTCCTCAGCAGTCAACTCTCAGTTAGCCAGGTGAAGCCCTGCAGTTACCCCTCACCTACGCTCCCTCAGGCTACTTCTGCCTCAGGTGTTGAGTTATTTTGAAGTTGTATAACCTCTCAAAGTCCACAGTATACCCAGTCAGTTTATAGCGGACTAAAAATAGTACCACTTTTGAGTGCATGGTATAATGACAGAGACTGGCTAAAGCACATCACACTTTAAGGTATTGTTTTTTTCCTGTCTCCACTTCAGCAGAAGCACCTAGCCTTCACTATAACTTCCTCAAATGTACTGTGACTGTAATTGCTATATGTGACAGCTTCTTTTCCCTTACTACCCCCCTCCCCTGATTTTCCCTGAACATAGACAAGCCATCCTTCACATATGGAAACATTATGGAAGTCCCATATAGTGCAGCTGACCTTTGCAAGAGATCTTACCTGCAGGCAAGGATATTATGATGTTATCCTGAGACTGTCCACACCACACATACAATATCTCCAGGTATTTTAATGGTGAGTGACTTTTTGTTTTTCTCTCTCTCTCTCTCTTTCTCTCTTTTTTTTTTTTAAGGCATTGCATTGTTGGGCCTCTGTGTTGCTGCAACATAATTTGCACTTCACATTCAGTTGCCACATGATCTGTTTTTCTGTCAAAGTTGACCCTGTCTGTGATTTTGAATAGCTGATGTAATAACAAGTCAGTGGTGTGTCGGGTATGCGCAGTGTGTTTTGTTTTTGGGATTTGTTTGTCTACTCTGGTTTGCTCACAATGCCCTTCATAGGAGAGCAGTCTGGTAATTCCTCCTCGTTCAACAGCCTCTGAGGTTTCCCATTAATCTTTTTGAAACACTAATGCGTGTCCCTCTGTGGAAGAACACTCAATGCCAGTTTATTTTCTATGTTTACCTAAAACCTTTGCGGCGTAATATTACAGCCATGCATAAAATACTATATTTAACTGCGAGGTATTTAATCTACCCTCATTATTATAAAAATGGATTAAATTAACACAGTACAGTTCAACAGCACCACAAAGTATAAAGCCTCTAAAATGACCACAAAGTTGAATTCAACACCTCTTCAAAGCAGTTCAAACAAAAAGTGAACATTGTTACCTTGATTAATGATTTATTGCATATTAAACTACATTAGATGGGAGTTTGCATGCTTTCCCCGTGCCTGCGTGGGTTCTCTCTTGATACTTCCTCCCACAGACCAAAAAACTTGCAGGTTAGCTTAATTGATATACTCTAAATTACCCGTAGGTTTGAATGACTGTCTGTCTCTATATATGTTAGCCCTGTGTGATTGACTGACGGCCTGTCCAGGCTGTACCCCACCTCTACCCCCAATGTCAGCTGAGATTGGCTCCAACTCTTCCGCCACCCTCTAGAGGATAGGTGGTAACAAACATGGATGGATGGATGGATGGTTTTGGCTGGGTGTAAATTAAAAACCGTCAACTGAATGCAAACCAGAAGCCTTTACTCTGGCGCAGACAGAACTGTTCCCCCTCACTGTGAGGCTTGAAAGCTTGTTTTGTTCTTTGTTGTTGAATTTTTAATCTTTAGTTACTGCACATTTAACCATATCTGTCTTCTCCATGTTTTTAGTGACTTTTAATCTACTTGTGTACTTTGCTATAAATGTATTTTAAGCCATTTAAACAGTGATGCACAGGCCTTGCTTTCCTTTGTTGCTTCTTGTGCTGATTTATTCTCACTTTTTCAAAATTTCACTCACATTTCAGTATTTTATTTACATTTTAATACAGAACCCTCCATTTTTCATTTTTTGCTCCCTCTGTCTCTCCTCTCATCATCTGTCATCACAGACCCTATTATTATGTCAACCTTCTGTAGAGTGCACTCCTCCTATGTCAGACAATCAATAACTGGCAATTATTAACCAAAAGTGTAGTCCTTTTTTTTTTTTTGTCCCTCACTTAGTTTTGGGTCTGCTGAGTGTTATCATCCTGTCAGCAACATAGCTTTCACGTATCTGAGGTGTGACCAACCACTTTTCCTCATTCATGTCAGTGTTTCAAAGTAAACAAACTAAGAGCCCTGATAGTCAACACAGGGTATGGTGCTGTGCTTACACACACAAGCACATATTTATTTAACACAAAGAGCCTCATGCAAGAAGCACTCATACAAACAGATTCACGTACGAGTGATAAAAATGAACATTTATGGCCTTCATCAATTTTTTCATACTACATCTTAATTAATTTAAAGTTTTAAATATGATACCGGAATAAACAAAAACACATTTTTACCATATTATCATCATTGTGGCTGCCAAATCACTGAAAGATCTGACTGTATGATTTTTATGGCCATATTTTGTTTTTGTAACATTTTACTGGTTGCTGGAAACTTCTCTCAGTCCGACGGCTACCTCTGTGTCTCCCTGCAGCTGTCTGTCCAGTATACTTGTGTTGCAGCTGTTAGTGCAACATCACCTGTAGATTATAATATTCTCTCTTCTAATATCTCTGTGACTGTTGCATTGCTTGGCCGTCTCCCATTATGGTGCGCTTTCCTTTAGAAATACTTTTTGTAGCATTTAACTTCACATCAAGGCATTCCCACTTCATTTCTGTCACAGTACAGCGCTACTCTGATGACACAGCTGCTGGATTCATGTTTTCTAATTGTTTTAGATCCTTTACTATCGGCACTTGTACATTTGTTACATCTTTGTCTTCTGATTCCTGAAAGCAGCACTTGAAACTGTGTAGCATTTTTATTCTTTGGGAACTTCTTTGTGAATGAAACTTGCTCACAAATGGAGTTGAACAGATTCTTATTCAGCAATATTCGGGTGTGGATTATGCTAATGATCACATCTAATGAATGTGCACCTCCTCATGAACAGGTGACATTCATCATCAGGCTGAAACAACTGATTTATGACCTGGCCCAGAGCAGGCTACTGTCATTTCAGATAATCTGATAAAAACCCATCAACAGCCCACCCACCCACCAACCAGTCAGATGACAGGAAAAACAGAGTCATCATTCCTACTGGATCATGATATGTAGATAGGTACTGAGGTTGCAAAAAAGCGACTAGTAATAAAGAGCAGTAGATATTTTTTATAGAATCATTTTTCCTGGCTTTTCATGTGTCCAGTTTACAGTTTAATATATTAAATAGAAAATGAATGGCTGTTATATCTTTTTAATTGTGATCCAAAAGGATTGAATTAAAAGATATACTATTTATCAGCCATATTTATGGCCTTATGTGTACTTTCAATATTTGGATATTGGATATAATCAATTAACTCCATACAAAGTGCAATAAACATAAAAAAATCCCAAATTGTAATCAATATTTAGTGCCATCACACTTTGTGTTTAAAACATTGTTTAAATCGTTACACTTGGACACAAATTCTTCAAAGCTTTTACCAAGTAGGTTGTTGCCACAGTTCTTTTTCTATGGATTTAAAAGTCTCAATTGCTTCTGTCTCTTCATGTAATCCCAGACTGACTCAATGATGTTGAGATCGGGACTCAGTGGGGACCATACCATCTGTTGCAGGACTCCTTGTCCTCTCTTCTAAAGATGGTTCTCTATGCCTCTGGTAGTATGTTTGGGCTCATTGTCATAATGCAGTATGAATTTGGGATCATTCAAGACACTTTTGAGAAGAAGTGCTGGAAATCTTTGCATAGTATTGCATCTCACCTTGTTGTCTCTTTCTACTACTGCAATAATCACACAACACAAAAAGTGTCACCGTTTCATCTCATGCCACATTACGCACTCCACTCATGGCTCTGATGATGATACTTGTAATTAAGAACTCAGCCATTTCTACATGAGCATGCTCAAAGATGCATAGGAAAACCCAGAGTTAGCAGAGCCAGTTCATAACCAGCTTTGTGATACTGGTAATGCAAGACCATGCTGAAAAACTCAGTGAAGCCAGGTAACTAAGTCAAACTTGCTTTGTGTTACAGGCCCCTGGTGTCAGATAATGATAACTAAAGCTGTCAGAGCGGCTGCCTTTAGTGCAGATGCAATATTGGGTTATAGCACTCCACGCACACTGTCACATCTTAACCATCACACAGTAGTATATGCTGCTATTATGTTACAGGGGTAGTCTGAGTAACAACACTTTTTTAAGGTGATCGCTTATCATTGGGAATTGTGTGCAAAACCTTTTATTGTATTCTGTTGGCCTCTTTGGATTACCAATCTAAAACAGTCTGCAAACAATATGTTTTTGACCCTTGCTTTCATCAAGAATTCAGTTAGTACTGTAGATGAAAGGGAAAACATCTCGGTTTTGAAGTAAATTACATTCTGAAAGATGTCCCAGCTTTGATAAAAAGCTATATTCATGTACCACAGAACAACAAGCTGATAAACACTATCATAAATGCAAAAAATAAATAAAACATTAAGACATACAACGTACAGCACATAACAATACAGCAAAATTTAAACATGCCAAGATATATGAACTTGAGAGGGTGCAATATTAAGTTTTATGATTGCATTACACTGTGAAAAAAATCATTAAACCTTACTTGACAAAAGCAAGTAAGTTAGGTTTATTATACTAAGTGGCTGAACTGCTTATTTTGATGCCTATATTATACTTTAATGGCAGCAAGACATCACAATTCACCCATTTACTTTGCTATATAATTTTTGTTTATATCCAAAATGTCACTCTAGGCTTGACATTAATGGTTTTATATTATGAGCATTGCATTATGTAATTTTTCTCTCAAACATTGACAAATACGTGATCGATGATGGCATTAGATTTGTCATCACCACCAGTTTTGATCAAGGATCGTGTAACATTTTTGAAATGAATCACTTTTGTAAAATCGATTTGTGTTTTAGTCCTCTTGTCAGTCTTGACAAATGCAGACACACTATAGCTAGAACAATTTATGGTCTTATTTCTCATCATGTTGGGAAAACGTGCAACCATTTTTTTTTAAAAGTCAAGTCAGTGTGACAGGTTGGCCATTTCTGTCAACTAGTATGGGACCAATATGTCTTCCCATATGAAGTCATGCTCTACTTTCTAAGATTAAACTTTTTGAGTGGTAGGAATACTAGAATGTCCCCCAGCAGTCATTGTAACGTATCAAATAGTTTCAGTGTAAAGTCATGTTCATTTGATTTATGTGTGTTAGTGCTGTTTTGTTGTTGTTTTACACTTCAAGAATGAGATGACCGCGATCAATTTCACTGTGCACTGTGCCTGTGGCAAAGTAATGCAACACAAACTGTTACAGTGGACCTTATTGACCAACGGTAGAAACTTGGCAGTAATAAAAAACTACAGGCATACTTTCCACAAATAAATAAGGTGCAGTGAAACATCATTATATACTCCTCAGTTGACCAGTAAGCACCAAGGTTCAGCCTTAAAAAGCACCTAGTGAATGAGACCCCTGCATCTTTCTTGAGCTCATGTGCCAGTCACCATTAATGCTTGTTGCACCAGCATGGCTTTTCCCTCTGCCTGACACTCACTTGTACTCAGTCTACCCTCAATTGCTGTCACTTGTGTCCTAAAGGCTGTCATCTCCACTTTGTGCTCCATTGCCACCATGTCTTCTCCACTGCTCTATTTTTCCCAGTTCAGTCAGGCTTGTGGCTGTTTGTCAGTAGAGGCTGATAGCCCAGTTATTTAGTTTAGCTGTCTGCCTCCCTGTTGCTCCACTACACTACATTTTGGCTCCAGTGAGACATTTCATTATCTATCAGTGCCTCAGACCACGTGTCTTACTCTACCTCATGCTCATTGTTTTGCTCAGCTTAATTAACTAGTATGGTGTTATTTTGCATCATTAATACAATTTATAGACACGCATGCCTATAAACTACAAAAAAAATCTACACCTAAACCTTCAAACTGCTTACTTTTTAATTTTAATAAAAGCCCCTTAATGTGCTCTGTACAGTGAAGTGATATCTGTCAAGAATGCAAGGCAGAATCAAACCTGTAGAGGTCAGCATCTGTCTAATCTTTTTCTAATGGAATATGAATAATGTGTGGACTGAGTTTTATCAGTCTTCTCCTTCACAAGCTAGAGCCATATTTTCACAGGGAAAATGCAGTAAATTTTGATGATTTCTAAACCACATCTATAAAAATGGCACATTCAAAAACAAGCTGTCCAAAATGAATGACAGTTCCTTCTCTTTTTGTCACTGAATTCAGATATTATGCCAATCCCAGTGCTGGATCATTGATTCCACTTGTAATGTTGATTTATAGATGATCAGGTCAATCTACCAGTTAACTGATCCGGCTTTCAACTGAATTATCCACAAAGGTGATAGTACTCTATCGCTTTCCCACGCAGGGTTTATCACATAATGCTCAGAAATAATATTATTGCAACATATTAATCAGACGTGCTTATGATTCATAATTGTTGGTTTGGGTTCTTGTTTAGAAAAAAACCCCTCATGGTTGTTTCATTAGTACAAAATAATCATGTTGAATTATTAGCATTATATTTCAATTAACCTGTTAAGTGGAATTAAAAACAAAGCATACAGCATAATATGGTTTTCTTAACATATGCTATGTAGATAACAAATACACAGGTGAACAGCTTAAGAATGAATCTGGCACTTTAAAACAAGTTCGAATCCAATTTTTTTTTTAGCAGCTGCATGCCAAAATAATGAATATGTATGTGTCAGGTCTTGTTAGTGTCCATGTCACACCAGTGCCATTTTTCAACATAGTGATTCAAAGGCTTGACAATTATTAGGCAGAACTTGTCAAAACTAAAAAGCCCTCTAGCAATTGGCATTTCTGAGTATAACATCCTAGATTAGTCATTGAAATGTGTCATTTAGAGATTTGAAACAGTGGGTAGTATATATGTACAAGGTGTACCATTCTATACAATATAGTCTCCCAAAGCTTCTCAACTTCCTCTTTGTATTTGGAACACTTATAGAAGTGCTTCATCTAACCAATTATAATTAACTGAAATCCCTCAATGTCAAAACATGCCAAACTGGATTAATATCTAAATTTGTAAATGTTCAATGCCTCAGGTAAAGCCTGTAACATATACATTAATTACCACTTTTTGCTATTTAATTTACACCAAAACAATGGCACATTTTCATGGCTGAATGCCAAACTAGTATATTTTCCAGATGTAGGCCTAGATGAACATTACGTCAACTAATCTAGTCTGAGTAATAGGAACATCCCTCGTAGATACATACACAAATAGCCCATTTGACACATGTGCTTAATTGGAAAGGTCAGAGAACAGGCCTGCCTCTACTGCAGCACTGCTGAAACTGTTTGGGCTTCAGTGCCTTGTTTAGAGGAAATTCATAGTTGTGCTGTGTAATGTAGATGTAACATCAGTCACCCTCTAGTTCAGAGCATACACCTACAGTTTGATACTACCAGAAATCAAAATGGCAACCTTTCAGTCATTACTCAGCATCCCTACCTCTGGGCAAACCTGCTGCCCCAGGAGGGTTTTTGTTGCCAGTTTTCTGCAGGACTTTGGTTTTGAAATGTTGGTGAATAAAAGGACAAACTTATCTGTGTTAGAAAGTGCATAGGTATTGCATGAACTTCCATTGAAAGCTAATATAAGGCATTAATTCTTTTTGCATTGTTATTGCATTTTACAAACAAATGCACACGGAAAGTTTGCTAGTCTAGAATGTCATTGATATATGGTATTTACACTGAGGAGACACCTACTTTCTATCCTTCAAAATAAATTCAATTTAGAATTTGGCATGTAGTGTCAATTTAGTGGTACTTCTTTTAGGTTTGTGGTGGTGCATCAGACAAAAAGTTTGCCCCAGTCAGTCTTAGGCAGTGACCTAATTTAGGATCCAAGTGGCCTGAGGGTAGAAACCTTTCCTAAGCTTCTCAGTGCTAGCCTGGTGTATCTGGTACCTTCTTCCCAATCACAGCTGGAAGACAAAGCAGCTATCTGGGTGTTTGGGATCCTTAATGATTCTCCCAGCTTTATTCTTGTAGGGCCTGGCGTAAATATCCTGTAGGCAGGTTAGAGCACTGCCTATTGTATGTTCAGATGAATGAATCACTCTTTGCAGGGCCTGTGGTCCTGTTCAGTGCTGTTTTCATACCAGGCAGTGATGTTGCCTGTTAGTTGTTACATACTTTATTATTTTTTCACTTTGCTTCATGTTTGATACACATTGTTGTCTGTTGTTGTTCATAGGAGAGAACGGGAGAGTTTGCTCAGTCAGTAGGTTTTAATTCAAAGTTTTCCAATACAAGATGTAGGCTACAATGAGAGGTGCGAATGAGGTAGATTACTCCAGTAAAAGTAAGACTTAGTTTAATGACTTAGAAGTCGCCAAATGACTTACTTTAACGAATTTCATTAGTTTATATAATGCAGATTTGTAAAATATTATTTTTATGAGGGTCACAGTCACAGACAATAAACTTACCATTTGATAATTGTAGTAGCAGCAGTGCAGCAGATGTAATGAAGTCCACGCAGCACGCTGGATGCAAACTAATATTAAGCCTATAGCCTATTCATTATTATGTTCATGGACATAAATTGAGTTCTTTTGCCTCAATAATGATAAAATAATAGACAAAAAATGGCTGGATTGGGAACCCATATGCATAATGTCTCCACGTTGCATTTAGTGTTGCTTGAAATGACCAGGGCTCAGCTAGTGTTGCCTTTTTTTAAAAATTGTTGATTTCTTGGAAAATTGGTGTCTTTTCCCTCAAGCAGGGTACACTTGCACTCACACTAGCAAAATAATTCGGACTTTAGGGGGCAAACGTACTTGGGCACGGTACGATTACCTAGTGTGCCCTAAATGAACAGTGGTAGGCAGAGTAGCCGCGGGGGGGGTTGTATGCGATCGCCAATCGGACCAACCCTAATGGGCACAGTAAATTTTACTCAAATTGACTAAAAGTCAACTCCAAAAAGACAATAGTTGGTCCCAGTCTAAATAGAGTAAAACATTTACTCTGTAATTGGAGTAAATTTATACTCTATTCAGTGTTATATTTTACTCAGATATAGAACATATTTCACTCGATATAGTTATATTTTACTCAGATATAGAATATATTTCACTCGATATAGTTATATTTTACTCAGATATAGAATATATTTCACTCGATATACAGTTATATTTTACTCAGATATAGAATATATTTCACTCGATATAGTTATATTTTACTCAGATATAGAATATATTTCACTTGATATAGTTATATTAAATATATATATCTATATATATAACATATATACCATAGACTGTATATAAGAAATGGACATAACATCCGTGACGTCACCCAGTTTGTGAACTGCTGCTCGGAAGCCAATAGTATCGAATCTAGGCAGCGCCATCTTGAAAATTTCAGGTGCATGCCGGGAAAAAAAGAACACGGATTCTACTTATATGGGTATGAGGCGGAGTCATGGACGGACGTATGGGCGGGACCAACGGCGGAGCGGGGAGGCTGCGATTGGTTGCGAGGGCTGGATCTCAAGGACATTGGTCAATCAACCTGTCAATCACAACGTAGCCACGTAGCCTGCTTTATCGTCAAATATAAAATCAGGGAGGCCAACATTTCACAAATGAACACCAGACTGCATTGAAGAAGGCTTTAAACTAGCGATTGAGACCATAAACACATTTTGAAAACGTTTACTGAGGTTAAAAATCAAGTGAGAAGTTGATGAATTCTCCATTGACTTGTATAGAGCTGGACGTCTTTTTGAACACGAAACGGTCGCCCCCTGGTGGCCTTTTGATAGAATGCAGCTCTACGTTACTTCCGCATTGGCTTCTTTTCAGAGGACAGGAATTCCCCGCCTGATATATACAAATAATAGCTCAACCCTGAAGACTATCTAACCTCAGAAATAAAGTCAGAAATTTGAATTTACAAATGCACTTTATTCTTTAAAATGCAAGAAATGTGCAAACATTTGAGACACTGATGACATAAAAGTCAGTCATACAAGTCAGAAAAATTAAATCGTGACCTCTGTAAATTACAATTTAGGCCTCTGTTCAGTCTTTAATAATACATATAAATAAAAGTAAAACAAAAAAAGCCCAAATTTCCATGCAGTGCATATTGGGTCTACTGTGAGTCTACTGAGCTCATTTTTTTTTAAATCACAGGAAACAGTATGGTACAATAAACAAACTTAAATAAATAAACAAACCAGTCTGACCACATTTAAGATGAGGTGTCTTTCCTGAACAAAGTCCGTGGATCAGCTTTAGGTGCTTTATCAGGGAATTAGCATTTGCCTGACGGCTTTTACAAATGAAACACAACATTTCAGTGTCAACTCAATGCAGCATCCGAGCCCTCAACTCTGCAACAACGGTCGATTATTTTTTAAATTAATCAATGAATTGGATAAATATATATTTTTAAATTCCACCCTTTCATTCAAAAACAAAACATTATTTAAAATTGACAACACAAAAACGTGCTCAAACAACATGTTGCTGCTTGGACGTCCCTGAGTTGTTAAAGTTACATTAAATTATAAATAACAATTTAAACAGAACAACTAAATGCTGATGTCTGATAGATTTAATCAAAAAACATACATATGTATGCTATATTGTATTTTCTGATGTTTGTTTATTTATTTTTTTGGTTTATTTAATAGTTATCAGTTATACCTTTTCCACCATTAGGCTACCATACAACTATGTGTGCTAGATTCCCCTGCTGCTGTCATCTCCCACTGCTGACTGTGATATCTCAGCAGGTAGAAGCTGTTCACTAACTAACACTTTTAATAAATCAACTTTTATCGATTTTATTAATTCGTTGTTGCAGCCCTAGTGATTTCATCAAGATTTGACTATAATTTTAAGAAATGGTTAATAAGATTAGGAATGGGGACAAAACTGTGATCTTTCTTCTAATTTCATTTCACTGTAACCTCACCTTGACAAACTTCACAACATGGTCACTGGCATGTCTGGCTGAGAGCTTGCCTAGTCTCTCACGGCCCTGAGGGGATGGTGGTAGAAGGTGTAGAAGGATCAAAATGGATGACATGTCGCTGTCCCATCCTGAAAATACAAGTAAAAATGTGTAAACAAATTTTCACAAAAAACTCACAATTATCCCTAGAGCTTTCAAAAACAGCACTCCCCTCCATTAGTATAATCATTTTATTCCAACATACCATTTTCCACTTCGGTTGTGGATTCAGCGTTTTGAACCAGGTCTTGAAGGTCAGCTGTCTGTGTGAGGCCATGGCTTTGTTCAAGGGCTTTCTGCTTGTAGACACTAGGCCACTTCTCCAAGACCTTTGCAGAGGTGGCATCACCAAACATCAGACTAAAATCCTGCTCAATCTGCAGACAGGAATAAGTGAAGACAGAACAGTAAACATTATGGAGTGGCACTATCATCATGACAAAAAGTCCCGACTGTTTCAAGGCAAGGCGGCTGAGGATACACATACCATTCCTGGTATGTCTAGGAATCTTGGAAATGCTGTGAATATTTCAAGGAGGACTTGACTTGAACCATCTTTTGGCGATAGGTGAAGGTCTGCTTCATCTTCTCCTTGACAACTGTTTCATCAGCTGAATGTTTCATGAGTGCAATCGCCTCGCAACACAGGTTTTCTGTCAATAGCCAGCTTTCCTCTCTGAGGGGGTCTCTCTCAGCCTTTGGACCACCTGTGACAGCAGTGGATCATTTATGGATTACTGGATTTGTCTGCTCTATACAAATATATGACATTGTGTCCTACAGGTTTTCTGTAGGTTTTAGGAAGTTCAATTTAAGACAGTTATGAACACAATTTAAGACCTACTGTACGAGAAAATAATCGTAAAGTGCAGGGGGTGGGGGGTATTCCGAGAAAGACAAGTATTCTGACATTTAACTGCAAATTTAAGAGAAACAAAAGTCTATTATTCAGAGATTATTTATACACCTGTGAGAAAAAACTGATATTAATCTCAGAGACTATCAAAGTATTTTTCTCACAGATTTATGACAATAATTTCAGAGAATATTTGACTGAGGTTCGTTTTGGGTTTTTTTTCCCCATAAATTTTCCAGTCGCTGGATGTACTGTACTGTATACATTCTGACAAGGCTGCACTGCATAGTTTGCAGTACTATT
Source organism: Scomber japonicus (assembly GCF_027409825.1). Classification (NCBI taxonomy): domain Eukaryota; kingdom Metazoa; phylum Chordata; class Actinopteri; order Scombriformes; family Scombridae; genus Scomber; species Scomber japonicus. The sequence goes on along the minus strand of NC_070590.1, from coordinate 22,518,096 downwards.
GGTTCCATGTTTGTTAGAATCTGATAAATACACATTTGTAAGAGTGAAGTTAAAGAAACTTCATAAAAGTACTTCATAATCCAATACATTTAAGACATTTTAAGGCCTAAAATTCTGATTATTGGATTTTAGATGTATTTAAGGACCTGCAGAAACCTGCTCCTAAGATATAAGAAACAAGGCTTGGACACTCAGAAAGAATGGACATACATACAGTTGTGTCACTAAATGAAAAGTTGGATTCAGTTGCTTCAGAAAAACAGTATTTAACAGTAAGACTGAAAAACATTTGCTTATGCAGTGGTTTATATACATATTGGGGGTCGTGAGCCGTCCCACACAAGAATCAAACCCAGCATTTTTAAATACCGGCAACAGCGTTACAGCCATTCTGCTCAATTTTCTTGCTTTGTGTGTGACAGAAAGCCACATACAGCAGCAAGTACACCATCGCCTCCATTGTTTATGTGTTTGTGTCGCGTATAAAACGAAGTCACGGCAGTTTCGCGGAGCTGTGCTATGACGACCCCGCCCACGTTGAGTAGGTAGGTCGTTCCTGGAACCGAACCGAGCCGAGTTGAGGTGAGCCGAGTCGAGTCGTGCTGGAACTGTATAGTGGAAAAGCGCCATAAGTTTATTAATGTACTTACATAGCCCAACTTGCTCCAAGGATCAGCCAGATGTGGGAACAAGGTAGTGATTCCCTTTGCATAGTCTTCTTTAACACGCCTTGAAGGACTTGTCCTATACACACACACAGACAAGTGTATTTACTGAGATTCAAACATGCAAAGAGAGGGATGTTGTTCAGTCATAAGACAAGCTAAAATATAATGTAGCTAAAACTATACAACACACCTATGTTCACTAGTCATATGTGCAACCAATATCTTGACCATATCGCGTCTTCTGGCATCAGTTAGGCTTTTTTGTGCGAGCATACTCATTTAAGATCCTCTCTCCTCCGGGTTTGTTCTTCAGAATATTTTCAATCATCTAAGTGAGAATAAAAAAAATAAACAAAATGAACTGTTTAACCAACAGTAAGAATTTTGGAATTCATTGGTCATTGGTTGGTTGCAAAGGTGTTCATAATCAATATTTTAATTATGTTACAGCAGCAAACACAACACATGAATTTCTAAATAAAATGTAGACATTTTTGAACAGGGTTCCTACAGCTTAAGGCAAGTTCAATTTAAGACGTTTTAATGTCACTTGAAATGAAATTTAAGAACGACACAAACGGAAAAAATGTACTTTAACATAATATGATTTTTTGTTCCAGTGAAAAGTTCCATTTTGAAAAACGAACATTTGAGCAGTAAAATACAAGAGATTTTGGGCAGCGGCAGCAGCCTTTATCTGCCACTCAACACACAGCAGAAGATGTGCGGGGATATTGGTGCCTGCCGAGCGGGTTAAGATCACGATAGTTCACACAACACATCCTGGTTTTAATATTAGTCAGTAAAGTCTGCATTGTCTGATGCAGGCTGGAAAATGTGCACTTTTATTTACAGTTTAAAAAGTAATTAAGCCAAGTTATGAATTTCATTTTTGTGCTGGTGCACCTTAAAAAAAAAAGTTAGTCTGGAGCCCTTCTGTATTGTTAAATGAGGACAGGTTCTGTGGCGGGTAAAATCATTTACAAGTGACAAGTCCACCTGCAGCTGCCAATTCAGTCTTTACACAGCTCCGTTTAGAATAAAACACCGACTAGAGTGCACAGTAACTTTCTGGCCCACCTGCAGCTAGTGAATACTCAAATTTTACAACCAAACTGCAGCGCAAAACTAAAAAGTGCTCTGTTGCCCAGCAAAGTCTGCTAATGTTAGCTACTGATAACTAATACTACTCTGTTGAGAAATTAACATTAGTACAGGCGTTGCACCGGGTCACTTGGCATTAATACTGTCCATAAACCACTAAAAGCGAAATTGATTGATAATTAATGAATGTAGACTTACTGAACAATTTGCGCGGTCAAATGCTACCGTTAACTTCTCTAACTAATATAAGAGATTTGTAATGGCGGCAGAAACTAAACTTAAGAGGAACGTTAGTGGGTGTGGTCTGTTTTACTCTCCAACAGAATTTAATCTGTGTTTTTGCTCCCATGGGTAATAATTATACTCCAAAATGATTAAATGTAACTATTTCAGAGGAAAATATTATTTACTCTGGAAAAAATAGTCTCCTGTTTTTCCTGTGTAGTACAGCAGGGGGCTCAAAACACAGCTCCGGAGTGCTCCAGTGTTAAGGTTGACTCTAGAAGAGGTGTGTCTTCCTACCTCCCCCACCTGGGGTCTGCCTGCCAGTCACGTGTCTGCCTGAGCTTTGTAACAAACGTGTAGGATCTGGTGTTAAACGCTCAACTTTAGTCAATGAACCGTAATCTCCCTTTCTTTCCTGGTAAAACAGGGTGGTGTGGAGGATGTGTGCTATGGCTTGTTTTATTGGTCGGTTGGGATAGTAGGCAAACTGTAGTGGGTCCTGTGTGCTGGGTAGTGGGGCGCAGATGTAATCCCTGACCAGCTGTTCAGAGCACTTCATCACTACAGAGGAGACTGTCATTGGACATTAGTCATTCAGGCAGGCTGGCTTAGCCAGGGACATATTGAGTATCTTGAGCGTGTGTGTGTGAGTTATACTGGCGTTAGCCGCAGCCACAGTGAGTAAGATGGTTATAAGTTTATTGTTCCTCTATGAGAAAGACAAAGACGAAGAATCGGGCCCCCTGGTGGCCAGGGCCCCAAATTGACTCAGGTTCCCCATTTTGACCCAAGGGCCCAAAATTTACTCAAGTGGCCTCAGACAGGTCCCTGGCCTCCAGGGCCCCCAAAATTTACTCAAGTGGCCTCAGACAGGCCCCTGGCCTCCAGGGCCCCCAAAATTTACTCAAGTGGCCTCAGACAGGCCCCTGGCCCCCAGGGACCCCAAAATTTACTCAAGTGGCCTCAAACAGGCCCCTGGCCCCCAGGGACCCCAAAATGACTCAGGTTCCCCATTTTGACCCAAGGGCCCAAAATTTACTCAAGTGGCCTCAAACAGGCCCACCCATTAACCTCAGTTTCAGCTGGTGTTACTTGCTGGCTGCAAATTGCCTCAAAGTGAGCATGTAAGTTGTTTAGCTCACTCTCTAGAGACACTTTACAAGGAGGTGGATGGGCTTGTAATCTGTCATTGTTCTTCGACATTGCCACATGCATCCGGGATTGCCCTCCCAGAACTGTGGTGTCACTTTCTTGAGTTGGCAGGGGGGCTGGATGGCCACCAGGTGAGTGGTTCCTTAGAAGCACTTATCTCTTGCATTTGTTGTTAAACAAGAATTCACTCGTAAGTTGGTCAGCAGGGGATATGGAATGACCTGTCTCCTGACCATCTACTCCGACTGCGCCGTTTTTTCAAGCTTGATGGTGAACAGCAAGTTTTTCAAGTCTGTTTTTCTTTTTTTTGCTCATCTTCCTGTTTCCTTGATCTCTTCCTGCTTCTATGATGTTTGAACTTCTTTCTTTCGCTGTCGTGGAACTTGAGTTTCATCAAGTTTCTGCAAAAGTGTTGCCTTCGCCTCTTCCTCCATGGTAACAAAAGTGTCCTTAAATCTTGGGTCCAGGATTGTGGCAGTGTCAAGGACAGTGTTGAGTAGCGTGCTTTTATATCTTGTTTTGAAGGCTATTCTTATTTTGTCTTTCATGTCACATGAAATACACAACAAGAGAAGTTTGTCAGACGGGAAAATATTTTCCATTTCAGGGGCACCACATAAGATCATATGAGGTCCTTCTCTCCACTTAATGCATCTTTGAAGCTGCTTAGTGGGCCAAGTACCTCTCTAACATTTTCTAGTGTTGCAATATCTGAGTCTCTGGGCACCAGGTGCCACTTGTTGTGATTTTGAGCCAAAATAGCACAGTTGCTGTACACAGAATCTGTCCACCATCACAAAGGTGGAGTTCTAGTGTTTAGGCTCATTGTGAATGAGCTTTTGCTCAAGTAGCTTCAGGGTCTCCGTCAAGCTCTTCATCATTTTGTTGGACCTGGAAAGGCAGACAAGGTCGACACAGTCCAGGCTGATATATTGGCAGCTGAATAAGACGGATAAACTCAGCTGGTTTGTTCAATCGTTTTCTTCTTTTGAGTCTTTATCATACTTTCTGTGGTTTTCAAACACAGCTGGAAGGGAACGCTGCCTCAACTTGGTGGTTGACGATTCTGCTGGCATTTGTTTGTGTGTCTGGGGTGGGGTGGGATAATGTTTCAATACTTTCATATTTCAGTTTTCAGTTAAATAGCCTATGTAGATTGTGTCAACAGTTTTTGAAAGAGCTTGTTCTTATTGTAATTTATTTATACATCTATTTTGACTGAATATAAAATTAGAAAATGTGCTCAGCAGAGCACAGACCTCCCTCAAGGAGGTGTATTTGAGTCATTTGTGTGGTCTACTTTAGTGCAATACTGTAAGCCTTATCACCATGAAGTGCCAGACTTACAGTAAATGTCATTGTTTATTATTATCATGTTTAATAAAATTGTAGTTTATGTGCTGTGTTTTCTTGTTTGTTTTTCATATATGTAGCATTTTTGACAGTTAGTGCATTTATAATATAATTATTGGATTACTGTAAATAATCAGATCATAGTGTTATTAAAGCTTTTAGTACATAGATAGCAATCTGATGCCCCCTATATTTGAGTTTATGTGATTTCTTTGATAGCAAACTTTATTATATTATTTTCAACCAGATATCACTTACTAAACAGTGTCATCATGCAGTACACCTCTGTTGTGGTGGTCTGTGCTCTACTGAACGCATCTAGTAATAGAAATAATTATTGACAAAAATGTACCTGTACAATATAACTGATCTGCAGAAGAAATGGGTCCAAATAGCTCCATGTCTTGTTGTATCAACTTAATTTTATTGAAGAATAGCACTGCTAATGAAGATAATATGAAGCAGTAGCAGCAGGAAATACTTCATTGGCAGTCACTTAACAAGGCTCCAATATGGCTGAAAAGGATCAGGAAAGAGTAAATAAAGCTGATAAGTGAAAGTGCAAACATGAAGACAGAAGAGACATTTCAAGCATGTTGATGTAAAAGGGATATTTCAAAAGGCTCATAGGGAATCTTACCAATATTTTGATTTGAATTCACAGCACAACCCACTCTCAGGGTACCAAATTTTGGCACAGATTGACCTATTGTGAATTTGTTGGTACCCTTAATAGTTCCGTGTTCAGTACCCAACCCTAGCAGTATATGTTTAATCCCGCCATAGTTACCTCACACCTTTGATGTTGAGATGGACACAAAGATGGCTTTGCTTGTTTCTGTTGTTGGGATCGGATCTTGTGTCATGAAAACCTCAACTGGCCAGGTTGGCAGGAGGTGAGTTTACAAAGTGGTCAAACGACCACTATCCTGATGAGTGACTTGTAGTCATATGTCATAAGTACAAAATATTGTATAAATACACAAAAAGAGCAAAAAATGTACATAAATCTAGTGGACAAGCGACTTGATAGGTGCACACCTTCGAGAACAAGAACAGCTTCATTCAGCATATAGGTTTTGTATGGGGGCAGTCAGTTGAGAGATGTAGTTCAGGTTGGAGTGCTGGCTGAGTAGGCGGACAGGTATTGGGAAGAGGCTGCAGAAGCAGCAGGCAGAGCCAGTAGAGATGGACTAATTCCACCTCCCACAAATCCTCCAACAGTTGATTGCCTGGGTGGCCAGTGTCGGAGGCAATCCTCCCTGCCCTCCTCTTTGCTCTGGCATTAGGCGACTGCTCAGTGGAGAGCAACTGGCAAGCAATGACCCTCTCAGCTGGATGACACACTGCAGTTTTTTCCCTGGAGCAAGACGAAATGGAGCTGTGGCTCACTGCAGAGAATATCAGGACACTTTTGACTGTCGATCTTTATCCCTGGACAGGATTTTTTCTGATATGTTTATTCCCCTTATTTGTTACAGAGAAAACCATAGGTACCACTCTTTTCTTTTCTTTTCAGATTTCTTATTTGAGCAATCTGCAGACAGTCAGTAGTATATATTTTTCACTGAAGATTTCTAGGTGGGTGGAAAAGGCAGACATTATTTCTTGTCTTTGATGCGCTGACCACATATGTGTTTTTAAGTAGGCAATGATCCCCATTACATGCTAATTAATATTCTAAATATCAGCTTTGTCCTGACAGCCTGAAACCCTATTCAGATGGGATTTAAGGTAAAGCTGTATATCTTTATTATTCTCTGCACTGCTTTGTGATTTCAATCTTGGCTTTATATGCCAAAGTACATGCATACTGGTTAATATCAGTATATCCAAAATAGATCCATATTTTCTATTTTAAGGATAAGGACTTATGCCTATTACCATAAACACAATATGGTATTTACTGCATGTGCCAATAACCAGGCTATCTATGTGCATGTACGGACACTCACTGTGGCATCTGCTCTTACATTAATATCCAGGTATAAGAGATAGTCATATTATCTGTACATGTTACTAAAACATTGTAAACATGCAGCAACTATTAAAAATTTGCACTAAAAGTTTGCACAAAAAAAAATCAAACTTTCTCAGTATAATGGGAGCAAGTGAACTACTGTGGTTTGACAGAAGCTCAAAATCCAGGGCCTTCGATATTACATGAACTGACATATAGAGGATTTTCTACAAGCTCTTGATAAGATTATAATTCAACTTCTTCGTAACAGTCATCCAAATTACTCCATCTTATTTTGCTTCGTTTTTAGTGTTTACAGACATAATACGAATTATCAGAGACGGATGAGTACAATGCCTTAATCTCGTACATCAAGCGCACATCTAAATGTCACACATTGAGAGATTGAAGCAATCTCTGGTACTTTTTCTTGCACATGCCTGCACACGCACACATCCACATACACACAATCTGGTCTAGGAGCAACCTGTATCAACAAGCAAAAAACAAATGGTAGTTATCAAGATGAAGCATGCTGATAATAGGTTCACCTTCTCTGTTGACCTAATGGGGAGAATCAAAAGCTGTGGCTGAAACAGACTGCTGAATCAATATAAAGCACTTATCCTGATTAGGCTTTACCACAGAGAGAACAGTGTTAAAGCTGCTAAGGTTGTTAGCTCACTTTTATTCCCTGTCATTCTGTTGTCTCCTTTTCAGACAAGGTGTGATTCTTGTCAAAGAAATACATCTATCTAGCTCAGAAAAAGACACACTGAAACAAAATTCAGATGTTTGTATACTACATACTAAGTTTGAATTAGTGTTAATGAAGCTGTCACGTATGATACAGCACATATAGTTCCATTTCTTTGCTTGCAGAATGGAACATGGCCCTGAGCTTTTAACATGTTATCAAGTACAAGTGTCCATCTGCCCAATGCTGGGCATTTGACAGTTCATCAGTAGCGATGCTATTAATAACTTGGTTCAAACACAACAGCCCAGGGACTTGGTTAGATAAGAAAACATTAATCTCCTCAAGACGTCAATCTGTTGTGCAGCATGAAAAAAAAACACAATAACAATTAACAGGCGAGGTACTCAATCAGCTGCCATTTCAGCAGTCATTCCACAATTATCACATAAAACAAAGTGTACTTAATGATTTAATGCCCAAGTATAGAGTGACATTGAGATTAATTATGTATGTGACACCTCTTGTAAGATGCATTAAAAAGTGAGATTTTCACTCAGTAATGATTGAAGGAATTATTACTTACTTGAGGTATTTGCAACCCTGCACCCCAAAAACTGCTGTAGACAATTGAAAGTGTCAGCTTTTTATTTTTTTCCCCCGGATTATTAGATGTATACTGTGTGTAGCTAAAATAAAGTTTTGATGCTGCCAGCCATGCAGGGACGTGCCCACGTTAGATCTGGCCCTTGTAACTTTGCCTTGTCAGTCTATAAGACAAACAGCTTGATGAGTCCCAGAGCTTTTAACTTGATATCCTCAAACAACAAACTACACTCCCTCAGTGAATTTTTGGCAAGTGGAAGCTGCCCTTTTTAGCAGCTAATGTATGCATGACGTGACATTGGGTGCTGTCCAATAAAATCAACAAGCATTTTTAATGGATGCAGGTCAGTTTGTCCAGTAATGTTATTTAAGTCTCTTACAGTAATTCAAGGCTAATTAAGCGAGGTAATTTAACTCACTCCCTTACTCCAGACTCATTGAACCCAATATAAAACACACATTATCATACAAGCAGACATCACCTATGGCAAACTATCCCCTTGAAAGATACACAATTTTTCTTTAAATCAGCCTCAGTAAATATACTGACTCAGTACATACCAATTTAACACAAAGTTTAACACCAACTGCCTGCGCTACAATGAACTGTTAATTTGATTATAATGATTGGATAAGAGGGCCTTTTTTGGACCCAGTTCATTTGAGTTGTTTTGGAGACAACTGTGATAAAACCACAGCTACTAAATTGCTGGTATTTTTAATGGTCACATGAATTCCTTCAATTTTCAGGTTAACTTGCGGTTAGATTGTTAAAAAGCATTTCACCAGCAGGAAGGGAAAATTGGAGAAAATAGTTAATGCATGTTTGCTGCTCTCTCTCACACACACTCTCACACTACACACACACAATATTCTCATTTGTCTGTTAAAGAACTTGAACCAGTGTGTGTGTATTCAGGCTGGTTTACTGGGACAAATTTGGCCTTAATCAGCATTTATAGTTCCAAATTTACTGAAGCACCTGATGGAGAAACTGCATTGAGGATCCCTGCTACCTATGTGCTGATGACATGTCTTAGTAACACAAGCTACGTTCATCCCTTCTGTTTTAATAGTGCCTTTCCATGCCAACTTATCTGATGACATCACTGAGTAATGCAATTCCTTCCCTTGTTTTGCCCGGCTGAAAGAATTGCATTCTCATGTGATGCAACTCATAGCAATGAGTTTTATACATTTGAAAAATACAATACAATAAGTCCTGAGGTGTCAAGGAAGATATAAACCATCACCCTCCAGACACTTAATGTAAAAATACATACAATGTCCTTTTTTTGCTGATATTCTTAATCTAGTTTTCCATTCAACTTAGTATATGGCCACGGACATGCCATATGTGTGTCAATGATAGGTGATATGAATTGTACTGTGTATGTTGAAGTGTGGGTTTCAGGTGTTAAGATTTGATCTGGCTGTGACTGATAAAGGCTAGGTGCCAGGGAATGGAGTGAGGTTGTTCAGTCTTAAAATTGGCTTTGGGCACTGAGTAAACTAGCTAAATGTACCTGGCTTCCGTGTTGAAATTACACCAAAGAACCCATTTAAAGTGACAGAAGGGTGATGATTTATGTTTTTCTTTGAAACCCTCAGGAAATGGACTCTAATGTCGTCTAGCAAACCACCTTCTCTTCACTGTGCTTGAGCATTCGGAAACAGTCCACCATAGACTTTAAAACATGTTATGGACAAGTAAAATGCAGAATGAAGGATACGTGATGTTGGATTGGTTGCAAAGAGAGACGGAGTTTGGGCAATTATGCAAGGACAGTATTACTGACAATCAGTAATTACAACATAGACTATGGAACTCTGAGGGGATGTTTGCCAGTGAGGCAATTTAGCCCTGTGAAACAAGGAAATGAATGGTTTAATTAACGACTTTTAAAATTTACAAGTTGACAGGAATTACAGATACCATTTTCCCTCAGAGTGTTTTATGCAGATGTTAAATGTTGTTGTTTTTTTTTAGCGAGGCAAATATGCATGATGACAAGTGGGGCAAATGTGTTTTCCAGCCATATCATTATAGATTAGATAGATAAGATTTACCACCCTCTTACAGACCTCATTGGCTTTAACATAATTGTGCCTTCCTGTCTTACGATATAACTGTATGCAAGTTGACAACCATGACCACACTATATTAATGCTTCTCCCATAAGAGCAAACTGGGTCATAGATCTATCCATAATCAAAATATCCCTTGTTGAGGCACACAAGTGGCAAGGATGATCACAAATTGAACAAACAGCCATGTTTACAGTAATAGACCAGTGGGGTCTCACAATTAATGACATTTCAGTGTGCTGAATTGCGTTGTTTTAAGGTTGCCATATGCTGAAGATCAAAACGAACCGCCTGGCTGAGCAAACCTAAAGAAACTATAGATGAAACACATTGTTTGCTCCTAATTATTAAGTCACAGTAAAGTCATTTAAATGTGTGGTGTGGATGTTCCAGCAATTAACCAGTACCTGATCACCAATATCAGCTGCACACAGGGAGCGCACCTCACTGTTAGTGTGTATTGCTTCAGTATTGCAAATTTAATGCACAGTGCAGGTTATAAAGCTTATCGAGGTAATTAGGTAATATTGTCTTCCTGTCAATATGTGTACTGTGAGGTTCAATAATACCTATACTTTTAGTAAATAAAGGTTACTGGAATGAATCATCCTGCTAATAATTATTGGAAAATAGCCAAGTAAGTGATGAAAGGAAAGGCTTTCACTGTGCTTGAAAGCAGGATGGATGCAGTGATTGGATTGATTAATTTACTTCTTAAACTGTCAAAGCAGAGGACTCTGTGATGAGGGGGAACCATTTCAAATATTCAAAGGGGCGAATGTTCTCGTGAAACACCTATTAATCACAGAGATTTTGGCCATGCAGATGAATTGTGGTGTCGGTTTTCTGTGCAGCTGCCACAGAATCATTAGCTACAACAGTCGCTCAAGCCAGAACAGACATGGAGGCTAATCAGCAGCTGTAATGGACACACTTCATAATTGTCAGTCTTCTGTGGTATGGTAAGGAGACCTAAGCTGGGGAGAGTGAGAGCGCGCTATGAAATGCAGGCAGCTTTGATCGCATGAGCTGAGAAAGTGATGTGCCTATATACTCATTATTTTACCTCAAGACTTGTGTCTAAAGAATACAGAGGATTTTCAACATTTAATACCACAGTATTTTCAAAGTACAAATGTCGTCCTATTCTTATAGTTACTGAAGCGAAGTGAGTTCCCTATAATTAAGGCAACTTTATAGGCACTGTTCCCAGGCGAGTGTATGTACTAGTACCTGTGTTAGATGTTTCATCTTTATTAGCCAGAGCATGGTAAGCCTAGCTCTTCATGCACTAATCCCCAGCTAAAGAAACAGCTTTCAAGGAATTAACATCAAAAGTAAAGCTTTGCGTGCCGGCGGGGGAGCTTTCAACAGAGCCTGCCTCAACTATCTCCTAAGTATTTTCAGAGCCTCAGGGATGAAGTGGAAGTTAAGTTTAACTTGCTCTGTGTTCTTCTGCAAGTCTTTGACCTTGTTCTCAGGTCTCTTAATAATCCCTGATATGTTTGAATTCGTTTGGGGCGTTTCTATGGGGCACTGCCAGAGGGTGAGGAGTTTTCATTGGGGTCCTATTGCCCATTCTTTCCGTCAAGCAGAAGTTTTGTGATCGCAGCTTGGGGGGCATACAGTTAAGGTGTAGCCTTGGACATGAATTACCTCCAGTATCACCTACTGTGTTTGGCAAATCTATGAATTTCCATTACAGTATGTTAATGCTGCATGTTTTCATTATAAGCTGCCTAATATACAATTTCATGAAGTAAAAGTTTCAGTACTAAAATCCTGATTATTTTCACTGTCAGTTGAATAATATGTATTTAACTAATGATTTAACTAATGACCCATTTTCTATGGGCCATAAATGACAAATTAGTTCACATTATGATTTCATTTCTGTTATTTGTTGCAATGTTTATACAGAGAAATATTGAGGTAAATTGGTAATTTCATAACACCATATTCCATCCATTTAAATAACATTGTCATCAACAGTTCTTGTCCTCCTTTTAACTGTTCCATCCCATCAGATTTACAGAAAAACTGAACCAGCAAGTGTATGGAGCATATATGATGTTTATTTTTTAATGTCTGTATATTTGAGACTTTAGAGCAACACATCACTAACTCTTGAAGGGCCTTCAAGAAGTGGCTCTTTGGACAGTGATGATTACTTTCGCAATACTTGCTCTAATATGTTCCCATAACTCATTTATTCTTTCATAGACTGTGACAGCTTGGATTGAGCTGAGGGACAGTGGTGACTGATTCATTGTGTCTTTCCAAAGTACAGTTGGAGAGAACGACATTGGCAGCTTTGCGTTGTAGCTCAAAGTAATAACAAACAGTATATCTCCTATCTTGTGAGATCCACAATGAATTCTCCATGGTACAATAAATGGCTTGTCCACCTGATGTTAACATCCCATCAGGCAATCATCAGGCAATCTTCCTTCTCCTCTCTAAATCTATTTATATGACTTTCTTGACAGAAGTGCTGTGGGATTTACTTTGTCACGTCACACAAGCTGCGGGACTCTGAAACAGGTTGAACCGCAGGTCGCATCACAATGTCTCCATTAAACACTTATGACAAGGCGAGGTAGTTGGAGTGGAACATTGCATTCTGAATATATTTGATAATGTTTGAAAGTCCCAGACGATAAAATGGTGTGCCATAGTTAAGGATTGAGTCAGTGTGCAGCATGCCACCCAGTGTCTTCATTCCCTTTGTTTTTAGTGTTCTTGAATATCTACACATAGAAGTTAAAAATATATACTTTAATTCATCACTTAAAAGAAGCCACATACCCAAATGTGGAACAAAAAGTGAAACCACAAGAAAAGGCAAAGCTCCACACTGTCATTCATGCCTGGAGGAAAAGCTGCCCTGAGCGTTTTTAATGGGTCTCCAGCTGGAGGAAACGTTTGAATCTGCCAGTGCCCACCACTGACTTATCTCAATAAACCAAACTGTGCGACCTGCAACTTTCTGCGATCAGACTGCATAATTATGTATCTTCTACAACCATCTCTGAGTGTGTGTTTTGCATGACAAACTTACAGCAAAAGCAACCACACTCAAAACAATGGGAAGCAAACAATGTTGCGTTAGAAGAGAGGTGTCACTTGCCATGTTGTCACAATTGAAGAATTAGCTGCCCATTGGTTTTTGGGAAACAAAGAAGCGGCTGGTGGGGGAATAGGAGTGGAAATACCTCCTTGCCAGTTTGCATTTTATTGTGGAAGCCCTTGTAAAACAGTAGGCAGAGGCTTACAGAGGTGATGGTGGGGTTACTAAGAATGATGTCCAAATTTTTCCTTGTAATCGGTCTGATGTTATATGGTTGAGTAGTGAACTATGTAATGAAAAGATATTCTGTTGGGATAGGATTATGGGGACTGGTTTTTATTTGAAGATTTTCACTTTTCATTCTTAGTGATTTAGCCCTCTAGTAAGTTTGATCTAACACTTCTATTTTACAACCTCTTAGTTCAACCTGATAGCTCATCTCTTCCCTGGATATCAAAAATTCTCCCCTGTATATCTGTACATCAAAAGGAATATTAAATATAAGCCCCTGAGGTGAAAACAGTGTTTATTGTAGATACAGTAGATTTGTGCGGATGTTCATGTCGATGACAGACATTTTAAGGTGCAGAACTGTATTCTAAGCTGAGTTAATATTGGGGATAACTTTGTTTAGGCACTGATGAAAATGAATACAATGTGTTTTTGAACCGGAACCTTCTTTCGTTTGGCAACATCAAAACCACTTTTTCTAGGGCTTCTCACCCTTCTTCATGTTTAGTATTTTGTGCAGTGCCTCAATATTCAGAGTAACTCCATTATTATTACTATTACTGTTAAACAATAGGTTATGTTTTGAAGGTGGGCAAAGAGTATCTTTCACATTTTATATGAAAATGTATGTATTTGAATCTGGTCCACTGATCATCCCAAGCCTGCCAATTGGGACACACATAATTGGTCTAGCCATTTCAGGACTATCTGGCAATGAAAAAAAATGTCACTCCTTTCTTTTCTTAAGCAGAGCAGAGGCAAATAAGTTTTTGTGTTCAGTTTTGATAAGTTGTAGTGTTTTACAGCACAGAAGGTCATAGAATTCCCTCTCATTGAGGTCTCTGTGTTTTTAATCAATATATTGTTTCTTACACCAGATAACAGTAGCACCACCATTTCCAGATGTCTTTATCTTTTGGTCATCATTATTTTCACCACTGTATCTCTTCCCTCTCCTCTGTGAACACATTGGAGGCAACCTTTTCCCTTACTTTTTGGAACATGTTGTCAATATCCTAGACTATATCCTATATAATGTATTAGTCTTTAGGGCTAAAGACACTACTTTTCTGGGTCTCTTTCTCTTCAGGCAAGTATCTAACCACTGCGTTAAGAGGGTTATTATGATACCTAACATATAGTTGTGTGATCAATTAAAGTTAAAAATGTTTTATGATGACTTGGAGCAGAGACAAATGTCCTTGTACAACAAAGACGTCCAATCAGATCAGAGATATACACCATCTCCATATATAGCTGTCTTTTGTCTCAGTCTCTCTTGTCTTGTCTAATGTTTTTGTGTGATTTGCCTTTGTTCACTACACTGTGAGAAGCTGTGCTGAAAGCAGATGTAAGTGTACACTCACATTTTCTGATCCTAGTGCACCTGCACAGAGTATGCATTAACTAGTGCAACAACTAGCATTAACAATTAGTATGAGAGGGACACAGTCCTGGGGTGTCAGTTTTGAGGCCAAAGATTTTACATTCAACCACCTCCATGAACCCATATCATTAATTTTTACACCAGTGTACTGTACTGCATAATGCTCTACTATTTATTTTATTGGTGCAGAATTGTGCCGTTAAATGTAAACTGCTAATGCAGCATAGTTGCAGATTAATGTAATCATGGAAAACTGGGTTGCAATAATTCAACAGAATAATTGTCTCATTAAATATACATTCAGACATTTTTTTATTGTTAATTTAATTCATGAGGCTAACTCTGCCTTGCATAAATATACCTTTTACCCGATTCCGATGGTTGAACTGCCTCGCCTTATTCCCTAATTGTTAGACATGACTGAAAATTGAAAAATGGAATGAGTACCTTGCACTTAAAACCACTGCCTCTTAAGATAACAGTTGACCATATAGAAGTTAAGTGCTAAGAACAATAGCTTAACAAGAGAACTGCAGATTTCAAGAGCTCCCTATGTGAATAAAGCAATAATACTGAGACAGTTTCCTGGTATTGTTGCACGTTAAGGCTGCACAGTCACTGCTGTAAAGATCCCAGTTGTCAAAACTGCAGAAATGGTTGGAGCAATTTGCCCATTATCTCTCTCTTTTCCTCTTATCAGTCATAAAGAGACTAGTCCTAATACTTTCTTTGCAACCATCACAAAAACAGTAGTGTTTATTAGCTTGTACAAGCTGTCCATTTATTATTATATTCCAGCAGATTACTGCATGCTGCTGTCACACTTTGACTGGACTGGATAAGAGGCAATTGAAATGCCAAAAGAGCACCTACAAATATGCTAGCTTTATCAGTTACACTAAACTCTTGAGATCATTAAATTCTCGTCCATGAGAGACCGTAACACTTTCACTTCCTTACTGATAAAGTTTGATGAGGCTTTAATGAAAATGATGATGGGACACTGACAAGATCACATATTAATGCAGAGGCTTGAACTCTCATACCATATTTTACAACATACAGTCCACCATCTTTTTACCTTACCAAGACATACAGATTTGGGTGAATGAAATAATAGTCTTACGCAACCTGACTCAACTATTTGAGTACTGCCTCTGAATGAAATTTTGAAAACATCAATTCAGACTGATTCATCCATGAATTAATGACTTTCCAGTCATGATCGAAAGCTTGATAATACCCGGTCACCACAGTCCAGACACCAGGACATTTTTTAATATATCACTTCTACACACTTTTGTTAAAACCCTTAATGTTGAATTCATATTTTCATAGCTATTCACAAATTCATTAATGAATCGTCTTGGAAAGGACATTATTATAGATGTGCTCTTTGGTCATGTAAAATCTGAATTGCAGTACTGATACAGATGAGTGACCTCAAGTGAAACAGAAATGCACTGCCTCTAACTTTTCATGGACTTGAAGAAAGTCAGGAATGAAAGGATCCACTGAGCAGTAGTTCTGAACACAATACAGAAACACATTGCCATCCATTGTATTGCTAGTGTTCCTGAAAAGTACCAGAGGGATAATGCAAAACAAAATATTCAACTGTTTTCTTTTTCAACTTGGCAACACAGTGAGGTGTCGGAGTTTACCTGAAGAACCTTATACCTAAACATCCATGCAGTCATATTATCTATGTACTGTAGAAAGTGCAACACAGAGTGTACAGATCTGTACATCTTGGTTACAACAAACAGGCTTTTCAGGGACGCAGCATACTGTACTAGAAAAAGAGGCTGTATACACCAGGGAAGAGGGGATGCAACTATCTGTATTCTGCCTCTGCATTTCTCTAACATCACCTAGGAAACACATCATGTTTAGAAGTAACACCACTTTGGTGGATTCTGCACAGGTGGCCTCTATCATATCCTAAAGGTATCTGCAGTTACATCCTCAGGGGGTGTAGCATTTCCCATGGCAGGAGGTAATTTCTGCCTACCAATTGAACAGAAGAAGCTATAAAGAGGCATATCCTTAACTTCATAACTGAAGTAGATAGTTCAACTTGACATTGTACTTCTACCTACTACAGTATTGTTTACCTACTAAAATCTGATTCACAGACAAAAGTGGCGACACTCATGGACTTACATAAGCTATATTGACTTTTGTGGTATTTATACACCCTCCAACCAGGTATGAATTTTGGTATTTTACTCATGCCTGATTTTTTGTTTAACTCTGATTGATAAGGACTTTTTTAATACATTTATAAAGTGGTAGCTAGCCACATTTTCCACATAAAATAGTAGCAAAGTTAATATCACTCAGCAACCAGGAGAATATTGTAAGAAGGGTTAGCTAGCAACAATAGAGGGTTTTTAAAGTTTGACGAAAAAAAACTAAAGAAATGAAAAACATTTCTGTTGACTAAAAATAGAATCTGTAGGTGCACATAATTCTCCTATTATACTCAGAATTCCTTGGGAGAGCCCTATGCTTGAACCTGTTAGGCTTTATGAGACAGACTGTGAAAAAATGGCTACACACAAGACACAAGACAAAACCAGCATCATTAGTCATTAATAAATTATTAGATTTACTATTTACTTAATAAATAAATATTAACTAAAGAGATTGAAATCAACCCTGAACTGTCGATGTTTGCATCTACTCGATTGTTATTCCTATTCACACTCCAAAGATGTTTCAGTGATGTTAAAGCATGCTTATATCAAAGTGTTTTATCCAGCATAGTCCCTCACTGAATACACTCTTGGAACAAATCCTGGTAATCCACAACAGATGCTCCACTGGAGTCGTATCCTATTCAGTGCATGAGTCATTGGGCTTTATTAAACCCTGTCTGTGCTGAACACCATGCTGTGTGATTGACAGGCATATTGCTGTGACCCTTTGGCCTTTGTTGTTGTCCACAGGCACAGCAAGACCCTTTATTTATGCTGTGGTTTGTGTGGACTATAATTGGAGTGGGCTAGGGGTAGATGTTGGCTGGGTTTGAGTTGAATTCCTTTGATTATGGATTTTGTTTTCAATAATCAAATGAGTTCTCACCAGAGTGCATTTCCCTCATCCTATTTGAGCCTCTATGTACAAGACAGGCTGACAATACATTTGGCATACAAAATGCAGTCCTCACAACATAGCATACAATAGGCCATTAGGAAAACGTTCAATGTCAGTCATTACCATGTCACAGCTGCAAAAGTGCTGGTTCCTCTCACTTTATATTTCATGACATATTTATAATATATGTATTTTCCACTGTTGGAGTTGTGTGTTATTTGATGGAAATCAAAAGTTAGGCAAGGTGCTGTAACACAGTACCAAAAGTACCAAAGCAACTATTATATGATTCCCTTGTATCATTTACATTCATTCATTCATTCATATTTTATCATATTTTATCATGCATCTCATGCCTTCGTTATCTAATGCGTATTGTATTAAGACCTTTCTACCAGCCATACCCATAAACAGAATGAGATGTTTTCTGTTCCATTTACAGCTGTACTTGAATTGAAACTTTTGTTGACTCTGTGTGTATTACGGAGTTTTAAACCCTGTAACAGAATATTTTATTAATCTATGCAACTGAAACTGTCACAGCATTTTCTAAACCAGTGACTCACTCGATGGTACCAGAACAGCTGAACATCAATCAACGTCAAAAACATGTGTACCTAAGGTTGCTCCCCATATCACTTCATCGCATAACTAATTATTGATTTTTACTGTGGGCTCTTTTCACTTTTCCATTACACTACATTGCCTCTTCATTACAACTTCTAGGAAGAGTGGGAGGCAAATGCATATAATGATTTCTTCATCTTCATATCTACCAGATGGGTAGGTTGTTTAATATGACTCCAGTTGCTATGATTTTGGCTGGTAAAAAAGTACAATTTAAAATAATGATAAAAAGCTATTCAAGGCACGAGTGACTGTTCAGTCTGTGACTATTTTAGGAAAAAAAACTTCAAAGAAGAAAAGCAGTAGTAGCTGCTGTCTCCATACATTGTAGGCTTCTGGTTTGTTACTGAAAGAAGCACAATACAGACCAAACCTTTTCTGTACATACTGTAGTATTTACCGATATACTAGTAGTATAAGGTTGTCGATAAGGCTACCCTTGAAGCTAAAGAGTGAACTTTTAAATCTTTGAAGATGCTGCTGTAAGTAGTTTTCACATGATAGAGTCAAGGGTTTAATGGTTTCTCTGCACAAGGGCTTGATAGACTTAAACATGTAGAACGAAACAAGATAGCATAAAGCTCTTTTCTGAGTCTGCAAAGTTGACTTCACTGTCAGTCAGTGATTTGGATGCATAAGGCTGCACCTAATCCGTGGTGATGTATCAACTTAGCTCTTTGATGGGGTTAAATATTATAGAGCTGGTCCAGGCTCTTTAGTAATGAGATCTTTCATTTTCCTTAATACATTGTGCCGTGTATCCCAGGTCAACTTTCTTCTTCTCTTTTAAAAGTGGTGCAGTTTATGGATTTATTTCATAGAGGCAGGGTGCAAACTTGGACAAATACATTGTAGAAAACCATTCCCTTTGGGTGGTACCGTGTCTTTTATAGCTTTAATCCTGGTTTATGCTATCAGCTGTGAGGTAAAAATACAGTGGCTGACTATAACAGAGATAATGCTCTTTTCTAAACTGAATTTTGAATCCTTGCTGTCTGGAATGTAGAATTGTGCAGGATATCTTGTTTTAGTTAAAAGTTTACACACATGTTCTCATTTAAATGAATGGGATATCATGTATATCATAGGAGGTGCAACGATATTTCTCGACGAAGTGAATTTTGTCTTGTGAAGCTATAATTAAGGGGCGCACCAAAAAAAAGGAAAAAAAAGACGATCGGTTTCTATCACTCATTTGCACGTCATGTCTTCTTTTATAATGTCACATGTGGATCATTAACCTTGTTACAGCTTCTACCTGCTGAGAAGATCTCAGTCAGAAGTATGAGAGGAGGAGAGGAGCAGGAGCAGGTTTACTCCAGGTCTACATTGAGAGACTGAAGTAGGAGGAGCAGCTATGGAAGCCTAATGATGCAAAAAGTAAAATGAGTCACACTACCAAATTATAACACAGTTTATATTTGTTATATGATAGCTGACATTAATGGCTTGGACTGCAAATGTAATTGAAAGTGACATTATCAGCTGAATTTGTTCAAATCTCAGATCCCAAAAGTATTTATAATGACATAATTCTTAACATTCAAACTATTCACTTTGCCACGTGTTGCACTGCTTGACCTTGGCTCGACTTTTTTCCACTCTCCATTTGCTACATTACCACAGTAATCATTCATCTTTTCTGGCTTGCAGCCACTGTATCCTTTTCTTTAGTTTCATACCATTTCTACTCAGGTGGCGTAGTGAAAGCAGCAGGTCAGTAGTGTAGCAGCAGCTTCACTTACAGGCCAGGCACAATACTGCTGTTAAGTCCATACACATTTTGCCAGTGCTCAGAGCCCAAAACACAATAACTGTACTGTACACTGTATGTAAAGAAACATAAAATAAAATGTATGTGTAAATAAATAATCCTTTGTTGCAGGTTGCATGTACACCATGAGTGAACTGTGAGCCGTTTAACAGCCTTTGTAAACTACTGATTAAAATAGAATTGTGTCTTCACAGTCAGACGTGCGTGAGATGTACAACTGACAATCATGGCTGGAACCCCTCCTGTGGATTATTTTCAGCAGCGGTGCTGTTGTGCTCACGCAGAGCTCATGACACCAGGACCTGAATCTCTGCACACTGGCAAAGGAATAACTTAAAAATTGCTTAGATTTATCCAGATAGCTTTGTGTCAACAGAGTCATGTGTGTGTGTCATCATTTACTGGAGCTTTTGATAACAGAAGAGCTCTGGAAGGTACAGATAAGTGTCATTGTAATAAATGTCGAAAAATTGGGTAATTTGGAAAAAGAAAATTGACATTTGACTAAAAATCATGAATTGACATCATTGTTGGACCATCATCATTCATTTGCAGTTCACATTAAACACTCAAACATTAGCAAAAAGAAAAGTGAAAAAATGCTCACTGATGTAGTAATCACTGTGTCCTGAAGTTATCCAGAACAGCATTAGAATTGATTTATATTTATATTGTTTTGAGAGCAACAACAGTGAACAGCAAAGTCACCATAAACTCAACAATATCTCACTGGAAACAAATCTAAAATGTCAGTATCCTAAAATAAATAATATTGCTGACATCAATGCACTGTATGAAGTTTAGAAAGAATGAAGAACACAGACATCAGTCAGTATTAGTCATCCATCCTGTCTTCTGTTCTCCTCCCTCTGCTGCTGAGGTGGATTCACAACCTGTTCTCATTCCCAGGTCGGCAAATACCGACTCTTTGTCACACCCCTCAGCATCTGAGACTGACACACAAGGCATCCTTTAGCGTCTGTATGAGACCCAACAGGCTTTCAACTTACTGCATTGTAATCCCATCCAACTCGATATTAGACGCATTTTTCAACATGCAGTATCACAGTGAAATTAAACTATATAATATATTCCAATTGGAAGTATCTTTCATATAAGAGCAGTTGTCACTTTAAAAAGATGTCATCGGCCTTATTGCGTCTATTTCAGACATTATGGGAGTTCTACCGAAGTCTATCAGACTACCCTGCACATAGAGAAATTATGCTAAGGGGTACCAAGTGCATTAAATAGTGAGGCCAAGGGGCGTGACAAAATGTCAGTTTTTGACAACATGGGAGTGAGAACGGGTTGGGATTTACTACCTGCAGATGCCACTATAGAGAGGAGGGGCTGGTTTGGGAGCCTGGGCAATCTCAGCCTGTAGCTAAGGTTGCAGGAATTTGATTACTTTTTCGTGGCAAACTAAGTTAAACATTTATAGCATACATACAGACAGCTTTTGATGAGAGATGAAAGATGAGCAACTGCGGGCAAAGGATTTGAAAATCACTTTTCTACATGTTTATGCTTGTTGAACAGGCAGTTTGATTAATTACTCTTACTGGCTTAGAATGAACTATTTCCACTACTTTGTCCAGCACAGAAGAACTGGACACATAGCCATTACTGTGGGTGAATGAATTCAGTTTGATCCCTCATCATCTTTTCCATCCAACCTTTATTGTTTATCTGTCAGTAACCATGGAAATATCTCTTCTTAGTGTTTTCCAGCCCAAGACAATAGATAATCACACATCTCAACCTTGCTCTTTTGGTAAAAGACCCTGAAAATATCAGGTCAACATGGAGTTTCAACTTGTGTCATGCCTCCGTCTGATGAGTATCGTCCCTAACTGTGTGAGGCAAAAAAAAGCCTGGCAGTGTCCCTCACAGTCTGCAAAATTACTCACAGCAGTTGCTTATTTGTCATGGTGATTGGGTTAATGGCAATACATTATCCAAGCAGAGGTTTACCAATTTGTTTTGTAATAGAATTCAAGAGACCACTGCTACACTTACCAGGAGGACAAGGGTACCTATGTTGTTTGCACTCATAGGTGATGTGAAAACACATCGCTTTAGTGTATTTATTTTATTTTTTACAATCATCCAGATCTCTAGTGTTTGTTTTTCCAGTAATATTTAAAACTACTCTTTATAACATAGGATTTATTTCAGAACTAATGGATTGGATTGTATCACAATATGAATGGATTTCTATTGTTCTGGTCACTCAGTGAGATATAAATGATCATTCAGTGTTGAACCATTTGATAGTCTTTGTCTGGCTTGATGGAGAAGATGAGATTGTGTATAGCTGTATGTTTGGTTTAGGGACGAAGGTTTTTAGCTTTTGATTTCGATTTATCACTTACCACAGAAATTGCTTTACATAAGTCTTACAGAGTATACTTTTTAAGTGGATGGTTATAGTTTGGTTGTCTCATTGCATCTGGGTCAAGGGAAATCGTGCTTAGTAACCACAGCCACCAACACAGAAGATTTAGTTTTAGCTGCCACTCTACATTGCCCGTGTTATGACTCAGCGGATGTAGTGAAGAACGACAATGAATTCTCATGGAGAGTGCTGAGAACAAACAGGAATGCCGGAGAGAGTATCGGAGTTGCATATATCTGAGAGACACACACATCCCTTTCCGTACGGTGGGATAAAGCAGACCTGAAGAGCAGTGATTTATTGAGTATGTGGTGGGGCTTGACAGGCACGGCTCTCATTAGGCAGACAGAGTTTTAATTAGGGGGAGCACAGCAGAGATGCAGGTGTTTACATTTTGTGAAGGAAACTATGCCAAGAGCAGAGGGGCTCACACAGCTCTCTCAGAGCTAGAACAGCATGAGTGAGATGCTCTCACAACCTCAGAGCGCTTTAACTAAGCAAGCTGCATATGTGTAGAAAAACACAAGCTGCACATTAACTTTAGTAATGAAATATATTTTGTGACAGCACTTTTTAGAGACCCATTTATTTTGGTTAGGGTTAACTGTCGATGATGGCAAAAGTCAGGTCAAGTCCATTTTATTTAAGTTGCACCAAATCAAAACAGAAGTTATCTCAGGGTACTTTTTACATAGATCAACTCTAGACCGTACTCTACATATGCTTTACATATACCCAACATTCACCAATGAACACTTGGTAGCAGCAGCAAGGAAAAACTCTTTAACGGGAAGAAACCTCAAGCAAAACTGGGCTCTAAGTGGGCGACATTCTGCCTTGACCAGCTAGGTTGAGAGAGAAAGGAGGAAGGGGAGAGGGGAGAGAGAGACACAGAAGCACATTAGAAATATGACTAACAATAACAGCAGGCATGGCCGTCAAGCAGGACCACAGCAGCATGGGGTCCGCAATCATGGCCCACAATAGCTCACGATCCATAACCAGCTGGGAAACAACCATGACCTGTGTGATCACAGAGTACAAAAACTCTAGGGAAGAAGCTAAGTTAGTAACATGTGTTAATGGTACATGAATGCATACACATGAGAGAGGGAGGATGAGAGAATCTCAGGATCTCAGTGCTTCATGGGAAATCCTCTGGCAGTTTAGGTCTATATCAGCCTAACTATAAGCTCTATCAAAAAGAAAAAAGTTTTAAGCCTACTCTTAAACATGTCTGCCTCCCAGGCTGAAATGGGAAAATGGTTCCACAGGAGAGGAGCATGATAGCTGAAGGCTCTGTCTCCCATTTTACTTTTGGAGACTATAGGAATTACAAGTAAGCCTGCACTCTGGGAGTGCAGTGTTCTAGTGGGGTAATAGGATACTGTAAGCTCTTTAAGACATGATGTTGTCTGACCATTAAGGACTTTGTAGGTGAGGAGAAAGATTTTAAATTCTACTCTAGATTTCAAAGGAGCCTGATGCAGAGAAGCTAAACTGGGAGAAATATTATCTCTTTTTGTAGTTTTTGTCAGTACACATGCAGCTGTGTTTTGGACCAGATGGAGTCTTTTGAGTTGTTAGGGCAGCCTGATAATAGGGAATCACAATAATCCAGCCTAGAAAATACAGAATGTGTGGACTGGTTTTTCTGCTTTTTTTTAGGCCGGATGTGCCTGATGCAATATTACATAGGTCAAAAAAGGCAGTCCTTTAGCTTTGTTTTAAAGTTGATTCTATGTCGGTATCTCTAGCCCCAGGAATATATTTGTATATGACTGTCGGTGTCTTAGACTTGATGTCGCTCACCATGGAGCTGTCAATAATCAGAATTGGTTTCTCAGCAGGTATGTCGCTGAGCGAGGAGAACCTAAAATGTGAACTGGTTGGTGGTGAACTGTGGACTTCTGCTTAGGGCTATGCTTCCCTTGGACAGTCACCCAGCATGGCCAATGAAATGATGACTGACAGTCAGAAACAATTCAGTTGGACAAGCTATGGCACATTAAGCTTATAAATAATGTTCATGTCTTAATGACATGTGCAATAATAACTCTGCTCTTGATCTACTCGTGGAAAAAGGGAGAGTCAATATTTCTCTGACTAATTTTAAAGATTTATGTTTGTATTAATCACAAACCGTTCTTCTTAACTGAGCTCAACTGTTACTGACACCTTGTTTCTTCTTTAAAAATTACCAGATGTCTCAATTTCCTTTTGGGAGGAATGTTCTCCAACAGTATTAAAGCTGTTTAATTAAACAGCATGTTTGAGCTTCCCGTGAAGTTGTTTTTGATTCTTTGAACATTTGGAATGTTATAAATATGAATAAATTCTGACCGCCTCAGATTCTCCACCTCACCGACTCACTCGACAGTGCATACAGCTTGAAGTTGAGGGTTGCCAGATCATCAGGTCAAGTTTCCCCCATATCCTACTCTTTCACTCTTTATCATAATAACATACTTCTTAGCAAAAAATAAACAGACTTGGCAACTCTGCAGAGATTTTATTGTTAGCATTACATGAAGTTGAAGTGGCTAGATTTTTTGAGAACCCTACTGTTCATACTACACCCATGGGTGTAGATGTGAGCATGTGTACTCTGTATAAGCTGCCCTGAGCTGTAAAGCAAACATCTATTACAAAGGCTTAGAGCAAGTTGTGTAGAACTCCCAGATGATAGTTCATGTATATTGTACAACTAAAGGAGATTAAGATTATATCTATTTTAGTTTGTTTTTTTTATGACTGTGCTTTTATTTGTCGGTAATGACAGTCTGGAAATAACTGTTCCTAAATGCTTTATTACTTGTAAAAACACGTTAAACAATTCTAAATTTGCTTTGTGTCAGTATCTCCCAAAGCATTTGGTAGAGCAAAACATCAGCTGCAGGTTATACCAAGGGTAAGCACACTATTTTAGTGAGTTAAACATATTTTTTACTTTTGTATTGTAATTTGCATACTGTGGCACAGGAATCCATTAATGGTCGACCATAAAACTTGAGTATTTGTCATAGACGTAGTCATAGTTCGAAGAACATACATCATCTGTCACATATCTAGCACACCGAGAAAGAAAAGAGACACCATAACTATATTTTAATCTGAATCTTACTGTTTAGGAAGGAATTTTGCTTTTCACAGTGGGAGCGAGAGGGAAAAAAAAGAATCATGCACATCCATGGATGTGTAGATTTGTGCAAGTTCAAAACTGAAAATGTTCTACTGAAGTGATTTATACCAAAGCCTCTGTAATGTAAATGACTCTTGCATAAGAAGGTGGGAGGAATATGTCTGCATGCTTTCTTTCTATCATTATATCTCTGTTCATTAGGCCATGCCTCATTGGATAATGTCACTCTGACACTCTATAGTGACTGACACATTTGATGTTAAGATTAATCACCTACTGGGCGCAGGGAACTGAATTATATTGATCTCTGGTTAGATGTGATACCTAGTATCCATGGCAGCAGACCTGAATGCTGTGAAGTCGCATATCAATCCGAGAGGTCAGAAACTACATTTGTCATCAGCAGTCACTCCCCAATCCCACACAGCTCTTGAAAAATAGCAAGGCCCTTTCCTCTTTCCTGCGTGGTTGAAGAAGGCATTTATTGAGGTTAGCAGCTTTCATTCGAACTGCCCTTTGTCAAATACCACAAGATCTTTTGCCACGGACTGCTTTTCATGATTATAAAAACGATGTGTAAATACGCATCATTTATCACAGCATCTTTCCTGCTTGGTTAAAAAAAAAGCAATTTATTGAAATAAGCAGTTTTTATTCAGACTGCCTCATGTCAAATATTACAAGATCTTTTGACACGGACTATATTTTATGATTATAAAAACAATGAGTAAACGCACATAATTTATCACGGTATAACTTTCCTGCATTGTTAAAGAAGGCATTTATTGAGGTTAGCTGCTTTCATTCAGACGGCCTCATTTCAAATATTACAGGATGTTTTGCCACTGACTGTATTTTATGATTATAAAAACAGTGAGTAAATGCACATCATTTATCATGGTATATCTTGAAATTATCAAGCTTTGAATAAATATTGAGTAAAGTGATATTAATCTCTATCGATCACTGACAAAAATGAGAACGAATTGGATGTAATAAGGCACATTGTAATGAGAGAAGAAAACGGGTCAGGACAAAGTCTGCTTACTGTTAGTGTGCCTTTGTGGTCAAACATTAGCTGTATTACACAGTGCTGGAACTAAGAACAGCTTCTAATGGGCATTAGGGCTTAATAATGACAACTTTATTACTTGGGTACTGTATTATTCATGACTTCCTCATTACACAAGCGATTCTTTACAGCCAGGATCACATTTCTGTCCACATGTCTGTATAATTGTGAAGCGAGTGAGTGAGTATAAAACTGGTGAGTGAGGAAGAATATGAGACAGCTGGTGGAACAACTGTTTACCCAAACTTGTATATTTCACCCATGAGAATATGAAATGTAGGATGTTACACTGGAGTTTTAGGGAAGTGGACACAGTTTCTGCAGTGCTGAGAGAAAAGAGAATACATCTGCAGATATCCCCAAAGCATATACCTGCACTTTGAGGGAAGAGACATTCACATTTATGCCCTACTAACTACTGTGTACAGGCAGAAAAACAATAAAGAATATAGAGCAAAAGCACTGATTATACCGTCTCCTAGCTCCCTGTTAACAGTGGTGTGTGTTGGGGGAGTAAATTATTAATTGCAATGAAAACAAATTTAAACTAAACTAAATTGAAACTAAAAGTTGTACAGTGTTAATAACATAGAACACACAATATAAAGAAAATAGTAATATGGGTTAAGACGAACAAGCCTTCCTTAACAGAAAGGTTTTTAAAAAAAAGACTAGGGTCTGTGCTGCCATCAGATGGTTAAGAAAGCTTTTTCCACAAGTGTGGTGCAGCAGAGCAGAAGGCTCGATCCCCCATGGTGCAGAGCTTAGTACTCGAGGCCTGGAGGAGCAAGCTGCTGGCAGATCCAAAGGTGCGTTTGGAGGTTTGTGGTATGATCAGTTCCTGTAGGTAGGGAGGTTTATATGTCTGTGAGGATATCGCTCTGTTTGAGGGGCTAAGAAATGAATTATTATGTTCAAGTGGATGTCTTTAGCTCAATTAGAGTTATGACAAATAGAAGGGAAATCAGAAGGTATTACATAGGTTAAAAGCAGCCTGCATGTATCAATGTTGACTTGACATGTGTTTTACATTTATTATCCTGCTTTGGGATTTTGTTAAACCGAAATCATATATTTTGGTTTTGAAAGAGGTGTAACGTGTCATGGCTATTTACCTAGACCACTGGACTTCAATGAGTAAAGAGACCATTGTCAAAAACTCTACTGTCGTCATACCTTCTTTAATGCTCAGAGCATGACACACTCAATACTCAATACAGTCATACAGTGAGGTGAATAACCTTAACCGGTTTGGAGTAGTTGTGACTACTCTATGTATGATTATATCAAGACATGGAAGGATCTCTTTCAGAATAAACGTATATTTGTTTGTCTGTCAAACAGGAACACAAGTTCACACAAACATTCTTCCAATAATTTATTTCCCTCACATTTTTGCCCTTTTGATGATTCTTAATTAATAAAGTCGTAGGCTACATTCAAAAGGAGTTCCATTTTGGGTCACATTCTCATTATGGGATGGCAGTTCTTTAATGGAGATTTGTGCATATTGAGTGGTCATTCTGCTTAGCATGAATCTGAAAATAAGGACTATACACATGGCACAGCAACTAAGAATGAGAAATACATTCTATTACCATTAGGACAATCTTCATGAGAGGGAATTTCCAGGTAGTCAACCATGATGTCAGTCAGTCCTGTTTGTCTGTGATCATGTCTCCCTGCATAGCCCTAGGCAGAGCTTCCATGTTGGGAATATCTGATTGAATAGCCTGCCCATCGCCATCATTAGTTGGGATAAAGGTACAGCATGATATCCCAATAATAGCACGTATGCGCAGCAGTGGTTTGGTCTAAAGCCATGGGATTTTGCTTTGCTGTCAGTCTAAGGACTCCCAATTCATCACTAATTATGGCATCTGTGGCTATAATGATGTTGACAAAAGGACATGAACCTGTAGTTGATGCTTTCCAGTTGAAATATATATTCTTTCCTACTCCCACCCAGAGGAACAATCCTAAAGAATCGTATTGCCATCAGACAATCATTTGTAGTCTTCTGGAACATCAGAACCACATATTGAATTGTGTAGCACAAATTCAATGGACCTCTTCCTTTGTATATTTTGAGGAGTATGGGTTTGCACTGTGAGACTATATGTTGAATCTACTAAGGATACCAAAATGCACAGCCCACCCCAGTTACTTGGGAGAGTTGTGTAAATGTCATGTTCAAATAACCAATATGTGTCTGCCAATACTCTAGAGCAGGGGTGTCAAACTAAGTTTAGTTCAAGGGCCATATAGAGGGTCCAGTTTGGTCTCAAGGGCCAGACCAGACTGTTATAAAAATTAGGATTATACTGTAATTCAGATGTCTTAAACCATACAATGTGTGTGTGTGTTTCTGTTTTTACATAACTGTTTTAATACTTTCTGTCTCAACGGTAGAAAGAGAGTTCAACTTTATATGTGATGATATCTATGGAAATGTTTGCCAACTGTTGAGAGACCGTTATGATACTGTCTATGAAAATATTTGTCAGTTATGGGAGGCGGCTGAGGCATCCCAGGTACTGTAGAGAACAGCATAAAACCTATGTGACAACGCTCCACGAGGAGCCTTTTCTATTGTAATCTGTATCTGTTGCATTGGTAAACGCTCCGCTTGTACAAGCTAAATAAATTCAATTTGAACTTTGATATTTCAAATCCAGTCTTCTTTATTAATAACAATATATATATATATTAATGGTTTAAATATGTCAACAATATATTTTGATCTGGGTGTGAAAAACTTCTTAAGCTGCAGAAAAATGATTACTTTTCTACAATTTTCATACTTAGCAAAGTTAACCAGTGGGCCGGATTGGACAACTTGGCGAGCCGGTCCTGCCCTGCGGGCTGTGTGTTTGACACACTGGTAGGGCAATATCCAAACAACATAGAATACGCCACGTTACAGTCTTTGTACGTGTGTTCTGTTGTGGTATATCGGTTCACACAGAATACCGGTGTATATTTTTGTAATGATATGAATTTTTAATGTACCGCCACACCGGTGTATTTCATCACACAACGTTCGGAGCTCTGCGCCGTGTGACAGTTGCAGACGGGACACTTTTCAGTGTTGCGCTCCCTGCCACTCAACAAACAGCAGAAGATGTGTGCCTGCCGAGCGGGTTTAGATGACGATAGTTCACGCAACACATCCTGGCTTTTAATAATTAGTAAACTCGGCATTGTCAGACGCAGGCTGGAAAATGTGCAATTTTATTTACAGTTAAAAACATTTCGTGTATGTTTCAACTTCTGTCAAACTAACGGAGCTGCGGTGGCTTCCTGTCTAAGCTTTCAAAATAAAACCTTTGTTATTGTGCTCTTCTTATTATCATTAACAAACAAAGTTGGGCCTGTAAATTACGGGCGATTCCCGGGAGAAAAGACAAAACCGGAGGGCCGCAGGAGATGAGTCCTGGGTAAAACGGGAGTGTTGATACTACTACTACTAGTGTGGAATTCTACAATATTCACTCATCATGACAGTAAAATAGTCCATCCTAAATCAATCTAGTGCAGTAGATTAGTAGTTCCTCTCTCAACCAATAGAAGATGTTGTGAACACCTGATTATGCATGAAAAAAAAATACTGTTATATACCGTGAAACCGTACATTTTTGGTCATACCGCCCAGCACTACTCAACAGACATTTTTATGACAGTGTTTGGTTAGGTGTGTGTGTGTGTGTGTGTAAGGTGTGTGCACATGTGTGTTTGTGTGTGTTTGATTGGACCTGATTATTTGTTGTGAAGCACATTGAGTTTACCTTGAGTATGAAATGTACTTCATAAATAAAATTTGACTTCACTTGACTGATTTTCTTACTCTACTCACAGGAGTTCCTACTATTATTTTGTTGTATTAGTAGCTTCTTCTTTCCTTTTGGCTCGTTGGGGGTGGGTAGGACTTATGAATTAACCTGGTAGTCCAAGTTATGATAAGGATTCTGACTAGCAGTATTTAGAAGTGAGTTTAGTGCCACAAGACTAAGAGACTTGACATCAGAGTAACTTAACTGTCTTTACCCTTAAGAAGTGAAACCTTTATTTGGATTTGGTAACAATCACCACTATTAACAACTTCAACAAGTTTTGTTCAACTGAGGCCATTTCTTTGTGTGTCCAAAGACGGTAAAGATACATTACTTCTCCACTGTGTTCTCTGGGTTTGGGGACCTGTATCATCGGCATATTCAAGATTGCAGAGTGTAAAGATGGTGTGTTTGGAGGGGAGGGCACACTCACAATAGATTGTAATTGTGCTGGCTGAAGATTCTCCTTTTCCTACCTGGTTCAGCTCATCTCGAAGCTGGTCATATGGGTGTGGACGTCTGTCTGGTTGGCTTGCCTGTGGTTGTGGTGACTAGTTTGGAAGTGGACCTGGATTCTGGCATTGACGGATGGCATTGAGGAGAAGTCCAAGTATGAAAACTGGCGACATTGATTAGTCGCCCCCCCCCCCCCATCCCCCGATTTTTGGGCTCTTTCTTGTCTTCATTGTCTGTCTCTGTATTCTGCCTAATTTTTCACAGCAAAAGTGCCTTTTAATACTCTGCTTTCTTTTAGTCCTTTCTGTAATTCTCAGTTGGACTCAAATTAAAACTGCAGTTTCCTGGGAACCCATAGTGTTTAATGCTCAGCTAACTGCCTCTGGTCTGTGTTTATCACTCATTATTGCAATACTTTTGCACATCCTAAGAAGTTATTTACTGATATACAAATAATCCCCAAATTGTCGAAAGAGACATCTCTTGATATATTGTCACGTCTTCTTTAATGCTCAGAGCATGGCATACTCACATTTGATACAGATATACAAGCTGTTGTAGAGGAGTGATCCCCGAACAGTGGGGCGAAGACTTCTTTTTCTCTTTCACACCCTGTAGGAGTTTTTGTCACTTCTCTATGCATGATTATACCAAAACAGGCATGGCATGAATTGTTTGAGAATAAACAGATGTTCTTTGTTTCTCTTTCACAAAGGAACATACTGTTTAGATGCACAAACATGATATCTGTGACTATCACTAATCTTTTTAACCTTTCACAAATTCACACAAGCATTTATTGATATTCATACAATAATTTCCCTCACAGGGGTACTGAACTGTACACCAGCATTATGCAGGGATAAAAGAAAAGGAAACAGAACAAATAACAGGATTTTTGTAATACGTAAACATGTAATTAAATGGGATTGTCAAGTCAAGGTTGCAGGTTTTGTTAACATTTTTGCATGTTCCGATTTTTGACTTGCTTAAAATAATGACATCATGCATAACAATATGTCAAATGATGGCCAAGAATATGCAGCTTTTCAAAGACATGTTTTGAAGTGGTTTATTTCAGTTTAAGCCTGGTTGATTGCTATACTGATTGACTCTACTGTGCTTAATCTGAGTGCTGCTTTGCACCAACTACCACTTTTGAAGTTGATTACAGCAGTGCTTGCTTGTTTCTGTTTTTTTGTGTTCTAAAGTCATTCTTGTAAGTGCAAGAACAAAGACAAGGCTCCATTGATGTACCAAAATGCACCGGCTATGATTGTGATCCTCTTATTACGACTTACAGTCAGTAGATACAGATGCATTTTTGTTTGTTTGCTTGTGGGTCTGGAGCATTTTGACAAGATTTTTAAAAATTCTACATCAGGAGGACTTTGTTTTCTCAGCCCTGTCTTTTGATATTCTGCATACTAGGGGTGCCCTTATTCTCCAAAGCCACAATTTGATTTGACATTTGAATTTAAGGTCATGATTTGATTTGATTTTCAATTTAAACTTTTTTTTCTCAGCATTGACAGCTGTGCCATTGTTAGACTATTGCATCTTGATTTGTAAACGTCATTGATTCTCAGCTCATTGGTTTTATCCCTTACAACTGTCATTTACATTTTCAAATTCTTCTTTCAAAAGGTACGTGAGATTGTATCAAATGTGATACAACCACCATAGTTTTTGGAATGTACCACCCTAAGACCAAATTGTCAAATTTAAATTATTCATTGAAAATGTAATAACAAGCAGGAGGAGGAAGCAGAAGGGAGAAGGTTTTGTTGTTTCTTCAGTATCTTTGAATCCAGTATTGACCATGTTGTACCAAAGTAAAGCAGCTCCCGGCTACAGATGAGCTACTCTACGCTATGTCGTGTGTGTTCTTTTTGTTTTGTTTTTACTTCTTT